>NC_137688.1:37699662-37762162 GCF_963989245.1 Nansenia antarctica
AACTTAGTAACCCTAACATGAGGGCTGACATGACAGGACACCACCTATCCCAGAGACAGAAACCTGACACCCACCCAGTCACATGACCCTCTATGACATCATCCTCCCAGACAGATTAGAAGCCCTCTGGGCTTCGCCACGATCAATCAATCAATATCCCACCCCATCAGTCACCCACTGAACCAGCACCTTCGCCAGGGGAGGCTGGCGGAGGTAGAAATCGGAGGACAGGGCTCATTGTAATGGATGGAATGGAATGAGGAACGGTATCAAACACGTTATACCATTCCTCATTCCATTCCATGCATTAAAATGTGCCCTGTCCTCCTGAGTTGTACCTCCACCAGCCAGCCTCCCCCGAGTGTGTAGGTGATGTATGAACGTGTCCTCTGCCAGTGTAGGGTACCTCTGCTTATTACCACACGCTCTGGGAACTCAAACACTGTGATGATGACCAGTTGTCACTGGTTAACTAACCACAGTGGAAGGCATGTCTGTGTAGTGTGAGAAGAACAGAACATGTACACCTTCATAGGTAAGAAACGTGCGGCCTGGGTGGTCCAACGGTCTAGCACCGCGGCCTACAACGCACACATATTATGCCCATGTCAGCATGGGTTTGAATCCGGCCCGTGCCCTGCTGACATACCCTTACTTTCCTGTCTTCCTACACCATCTCTATCTAATAAAACGGAAACATATGAGAGTGTTACACGGACTGGTTTGCTGCTCCAAAAACCATGTTATTTTTGTACAGAGAATATTTCGACCCCAACTGAACTGTGTCCTCGTCGAGTTATATAAAGGATAAAACATTCCGTGCATCTACAGTACAGACAGTGGGAGCATTTGTTTCCTGGACGTAGGCCAGAGCTTTATAGGTAAACAATGTAAAAGCTGGGGGAAAAGCTTCAAAGCGATGTAGTGTTGGCCTAGCCCTAGTGGATAGCGAGTTGGACTGGTGATCAGAAGGCCATGAGTTCAAATCCCACCTGGGAACACCACCACACACCGTGCCCTTGAGTAAGGCACTTGGCCCTAAATTACTCTACTGTCCCTGTGATCTCTAATTGTAAGTTGCTTTGAATAAAAGTGTCTGCTCAATGGTAAAAATGTAAAGCCTCATTGGAGTATAAGTCATACTAGTAGTTGTGTCTACAAATAAGAGGATTATAAGTCATTTGTGGTTGTCTCTCTTTCTCTGGGTCCTCCAGGGAGCAGATTCACCCAGGAGCATACCTCAGATGAGCTGACTCTGAGTTAGAGCAAAGTTGCTGTGTGTGTGTGTGTGTGTGTGTGTGTGTGTGTGTGTGTGTGTGTGTGTGCGTGCATGTTCAGAAAACAGCTGACTGCATCACATCAGATGGTAACAAGGGGGCGCTTAGGTGTAACCGCAGGGTTCCTGCTTCGATTCCGGCTGCGGACATATCCTGCATGTCATCCCTTCTCTCTCTCTCTCACCCATCCTTCCTGTCAAAATCTCTACTGTCTCTATCAATAAAAAGACAAACATGACTGGGACAGCGCCACTCAGAAGAAAAAAAAGATCGTAACAAGGCATGTAATAAAGCACACGGTATGTTGAGGAGCACATGTGAACGACAGAGAGAAAACTGACAGCCCCATGCGAACTAGCAGAGAAGTGAGAAGGCCCTGTCAATCCTGGGACTATCCTGCTGCAGCAAGCCCCTGACAGTGAGCCAGACCTGGGCCAGCTATAGAGATCTGCCCCCCCTGGGAGTCTAGGTGTGAACCAGGGGAGAACTCTGAACACACATGAACTCTGATCTCCTCTCCCACAGAGGCTGGTGGCACGTACTATAAATGGAACCAAACAAGACGGCTAATTCGTTAGAAACACAGGGGAGGTCAAAATCGGAGGACAGGCTCATTGAAATGCATGGAATGGAATGAAGAATGGTATGATACCATTCCTTAGTTTGATACCCTTCCTATTTCCATTCCGTGCATTACAATGAGTCCGTCCTCCCGATTTCTACCTCCACCAGCCTCCCCGGCTGCAGAGAGGATGTATGAATGTGTCGTCTGCCAATGTAGGTTACCTGTGACCTATGACCTGTGAAATGCTCCTGGTCGGGCATGTCATACTGTATGTCTGGGTATGTTGGGCCTTGCTGTGTGGGGTGAGCTGAACTGGAGGATACACCCAATAGCCGCCCATCAGTACTTGACCGATTCATTGACTTGGTATGTGTTTGATGAATTATGTATTTTATTTCGGAAAGTATCATTTGTCTTTGTGAGATGGTATTATTGGCCTACCGTACCAAACTCCCTGAACATAATACACAGTAGCCATAATACTGTAGTGTAAACAGATCAAGTGATCCTGAGATGCTCTCTCTCTCTCTCTCGTCACCACGTCAGGGAAAAAACAAAAAAAGTTATAAATGAGGATACATACATAGGTTTGCTTGCTCTTTGCTGTGGTTTAAATTGAAACATATCTGTGTCCTGTCTCTCTCTCTCTCTCTCTCTGTCCCTGCAAAACAACAAGGCTCTCTGTTTTCACTCAGCATAGAAACTTAATAATAATATTCCATTACTGAAACTTTCCCTTCTCCCAATACGCACGAGGACCACTTCCAGTGCCATGACAGAGAGAAGGGTTGAGGGAATGGAGGAGGGGGAGGGGGGGGCTACGGGAAAGTACTCAACTGTCCCATGTCCCCACTTTGTTTCCAATCAATGTGACGTTTTCAACAGCTCACTCTGTTGGATGGGCCATTCCATGGGACTGTGAATGAGGGTTATGGTTAGGGTTAGGGTCCTACAGTGTATGGGCTTTACACTGAACCGCTGTGCTGGCCACGACCGTATTGACGCTAATTGGATCACGTCAGTGAATGATGGACTGCCCACTGCTGGCCCGGCCCGCCCACTGGGGAGTTTACCAGGCTTTCCATTAGGGTCATTAGTGGTCGAGTGGTTGAGGCTAAAGAGACCCATGGGAGGCTGTCCATGTACAGAGGAGACCGCAGTAATCAGGTTGACCACTAGAATGTTCAGGTTGACCACTAGAAGATAGATAGATAGATAGATAGATAGATAGATAGATAGATAGATAGATAGATAGATAGATAGACAGATGGATAGGCAGATAGATAGATAGATAGATAGATAGATAGATAGATAGATAGATAGATAGATAGATAGATAGACAGATGGATAGGCAGATAGACAGATCAATTTGACCAGTAGAATGTTCAGAACGTTAACAGCTTTACATTAATAGCTCTGATTTCCTGTATGATTGGGGTCATGTCATATAATGAAAGTGACACTGTGGAGTACTAAAATACTTTAATGTTGAAATATGCATGTTCTTATTTTACCAGCAGGGTATCATTAGAGTAACGGCCATATCTCACATAGCTTGCGGGCCTAGTAAATGGTCCAGAATGTCCAGAAAGAGATAAGTGGGGGTTACAACCACACTGTGCATAGTGATACTATGCATCCAGGGGAGGCTGGTAGACGTAGAAATCGGAGGACGGAGGCTCGTTGTGATGCATGGAATGGAATGAGGAACGATATGAACCTGAGGAATGGTGTCAGTTACCATTCCTCATCCCATTCCATGCGTTATATTGAGCCCGTCCTCCAATTCCTCCCTCCAGCAGCCTCTGTGTGAGAGAAGGTCAGAGTTCAAGTGTGTCCTGCGCACTGGACTGTATGACACGATACCTACTGTCCAGTATGTGTGTGTGTGTGTCTGTGCCTGCATACTGCGTGTGTGCGTGTGTGCGTGTGTGCGTGCGTGCGTGCGTGCGTGCGTGTGCATATCTTTAACTGATGCTATTTTGGAGAGCAAGGTCATGTTACGTACCGTAAATGAAACTGATCTGAGAGTGGAAGTGTGGGAGTGGAGCTTCTCTTTACAACTAGTCAGTGGTCCTAACACAGAACAGTGATTCACCACGCAAATATAGCCTACCTCACCCTTTTAAGTATAGATGATTCCTATTGCTATTTACAGCACACATGCGCACACGCACACACACACACACACACACACATACACACACACAAAGTTGTCTGTTATAGAGTCTGTTATAGCTTCATGTTTAACGGGTTATGCCGAGAGTGTGCGTGCGTGCATGCGCGTGCGTGCGTGCGTGCGTGCGTGTATAGCTACATGTTTTTCAGTGGCCTGGTTAACTAACTTTGCTAGTTGTTTGCGATCTAGGAGGGTGACAGGGGACAGAATTCCGTTCAAATGACCCGTCAGCTGGGCGGACTGTGCAGAGTTCCTGCACTTAACTAAGCAAACACACACGGATCCCTGGGATCAGCCAGGGTTCTAGAACATCCTTTGTCCTCCTCACCCCGGTCGCGGCTCAGCTCAGGACTGAAAGGACACAACCGACAGATGGACTGGAACTGAGGCGTGATGGGAGATGAGGTCATTGACTTCCTGAGGGACTCCACCTCCACCTGAGATGACCCTGCTTCTCTAGGGTGTGTGTGTGTGTGTGTGTGTGTGTGTGTGTGTGTGTGTATGTGTGTGTACACACTCCGGTATGTCTACAATGTAGGCAATTCGATGTAGATTTAATCTCGAATTTGGGTTTGAAGAGCCAGAGGAGGAAACTTCTGATTCCTATTAGATACATAGAGCAATAGCTTTGATAAGCAGGGTTCGAACCTGGGTCTCCCACATGGAAGACACAAGCGTCTACCAGTAGGGTGACATCCCCTAGGCATAAGCCAGGCCTAAATAGAGACTGAAGTCTTCCCAAATAAGATGTCATTCATATCGACCCCCAGTCAAAGTGAAAGGTCTGCTTTCCAACCAGAATAACTTTGAGACTGACTGACTGCTGGTCCCAGGGGTATATTTATATTGACTATTTAAAGTTGTGTCGAATGTGAGTGTTCGATACTAATATAACTGTTCAGGTTTTAACACGACAGAGAGTTAGCTGCGTTGACTACTGCTCCATCACTCTGTACACGTCACCACCACCTGCTGTGACGCTTATCACGTACTGTAAATGAAACACACAAGACAGCTAAACGTGTTAGGAACAAAGGGAGGCTGGTGGAGGTAGAAATCGGAGGACAGGCTCGTTGTAACACATGGAATCGGATGAGGAGTGGTATGAAACACACATTTCTTGCCTCCAATGACATTTGGAGAAGGAGGAGGAGGGACGTCAGAGAGGAGGGAGGAGGAGGGAGGGTGTGAGGAGCAGAGGAGAGACTAATTGGACACCTACAGTCCAACAAACCCCAGATTAGAATGTTAACTGACGCCCTGTGAAGGGATTGATGGCAGGTGGCGCTACCTCAAACAGTGAGAGAGCACTCTGACAGAGCCAAACAATAAACAATCAAATAAACATGATCAGTTTCACATTTCCAAGTAGAATATACTGAATATCTAAGGATCTGATCTCATCTCACACATCAATGTGTTTCCATGCATTCTGGATCTCACCACGTCACGGTTAACAGCACTTCAACGAACGCAACGTCTCCCCTCTTCACCAATCACCAGGAACATCCAGAGGACCAGGAAGTACATTTTTGTCCTGGCAGAAGAACCACCCAGCTTCCTCTGGGGGGCATGGGACAATATGGTTGGGGGCACTGGGGCACAGCTGGAATGTTACCCCCCATGACATGCACTGTAGGGGGGTTCCACGGGAAGAAACAGACCCCTGTGTTTGGGGCCCAAACCAGGAAGTGCACAGTGCCAGTGGGTAGATGGGATCCTTAGCATCCTCAAGTGGAGTGGAGGGTCGCTGAAGTATATCTAAAAAACCTCAACTTAACCCCTAACCCTAACCCTAACTCTAACCCGATCCTAAACCGTTTTAATTATCAACTCCAATGGGGTTGCCGTCAGAGTCGGGGCCGTCGCAAGCATCCCATTTAGCATTTCCTGTACCGTGCCATGACTGGGGCATGTGATGGGGCAGCCAATGTCAGCCAACATCAGGTGGACGGCGTGGCTCTCTCCTGGGCCACCCTGGAGGCTGGCAGGCTGCTGTTGCTGCCCAAGCAGGGTGCCGTGTTGTGGGCATGGACCGGTGCCAGTCCAACTAGGGCCAAGCAGGGCACCTCTTTCGGTGCCCAGTCCCTGGTACACAGTCGGTCCTTTATCTTCTCTAGGAGGTGTGTGTGTGTGTGTGTGTGTGTGTACACTCCAGTATTGGTACAATAACGGCAATCTAATCTAAATTGAAATAACATGGATTTAACCAAGTTGGGGTCTGAAGAGCCAGGGGTGGAAACTATTGACTTATGAGTCTTCTTCTTCTTCTTCTAATATAATAATATAATAGCCATTTAGGTGAAGCACCAGACCAGGCCAGACAGGGGGGATCTCTCCCTTGTGGGCCCCTCTGATACGCACCTCCTCCACCACTCTTTCTTAGCCATAGCATCAGCGCTGCTAATTAAACTACTTTCTGTTACAGAACAGTCTAATACAATAAACTCCTCAACTAAGCTCCTTTTCCTCCTGAGATCTACTGGCTGGTTTCTGAGTCACAGTCTCTCAGTCTTTCTCTCTGTATCTTTCTGTCTGTCCGTCTGTCTGTCTGTCTGTGTCTGTAATAACAAATCGGGTCTCTATTTTTAGAAGTCTCCTTCTTCCCCAAACATTGGGGGTGAGGATGAGGATATGAATAATAAACAACCGTTAGAAACATGAGGAGAGATGTCATTCCTCCCAACTTCAGATGACTAACATGCAGTACAAATGAAATGAAACCCACATGGTGAATGGGCCACTCACACACACACACACACACACACACACACACACACACACACACACACAGCAGGTGGCCTTTACAAAGAAAACATCATCCCCAGTGGTAACCAACCACCCTACAGTCTGAGGCTTAACCACTATCGTAAGGCCTCATGCTGTAATCACATCCATCAGTAATGATCCCTCATCAGGACGTGCTGTGGTTCTTAGTAAAGTACACAGACAGAACACCGGTGGCAGGACACGTGTGTGGCGGAGTATCACTGCTCTAATGATACAGTCTGCTGTACTGTAGGTGCAGTTTCCCATGGCCCCCGAAATACAGCACGTCTGTGCCAATCAATATGGAACCACTTAACGCCAGCCAGCTAGCCAGGTTTATCATACACACAGAGACAGACAGACACACACACACACACACACACACACACACACACGCACACACACACCTATGCACGCATGCCCACACACACACATGCCTGCACACACACCGACACAGACACACACAGACTCGTGGCCACACACACACACACACACACGGACACACACGCACACCCACTCACACACAAACGTGCCCACACACACAGACCCCCCCACCCCCCCCCCTCTTACCCCAACACACACGCTGACATGCAGAGGTGATTCCCATTCATTAGCACTGTACTGTAGCAACCACTGAGAGCTAAGAGGGGGGGGGGGGGGGGGGGGGGTTCCAGTGGGGGGGCGGGGTCTTTACCTTTGTACTTCTCCCTGACGTTCTCATACGCCTGCATATACTCCTGCTCCTCCTCCTGGACCGACCTCTGGGCTGGGGCAGGCGCGGACATGGCTAAGGCCCGGGTACTGGGGATCCGGCACTGGGCTGTGTGGACGGGTCAGGTCACCACCCCTTCTCTTCTTCTTCTTCTCTCTCTCTCTCTCTCTCTCTTTCTCTCTCTCTATATATATCTTCTCCTTTCTCTCTTTCAGGCGTTCTCTCCCCCCTCCCTCCCTCTGTCTGCTGTCCTCTCAGTTGTGAAAGCACTGTCTGTCTGTCTGTCTGTCTGTCGGTCTGTCTTTCTCTTTCTCACTCTCTCTCTCTGTCAGTGAGTAGTATTGCCTCTAAAGCAGTGGATTTCATTACACACCACCACCACCACCACCACCACCCCCAACAACACCACCACCACTCCTCTGCTTGAGAAATACCAACACACACGTCAGACCCCTCCCCTTAAAGGCACAGAGGCAGACAGACGGCCAGACTGATACCAGCAGAGCAGAGCAGAGCAGAGCTCCCACCACTCGCAGGCCAACTCCTCCCACACACACACACGCACACATGCACGCACACACACACGCAGGCACACACACACACACAGCTCAACGCAAAAGCAGCATGGGGGTTACATGAGTTCCTCTCTGTGAGCGCTAACACAGGGGAGACAGAGAGCAGGCGTGTATCGAGTGGATCACAACTTCCTATCCACACGGCTTTAACTAACACACACACACACACACACACACACACACACACACACACACACCCCGAGGCCTGAGACCTGCACTCTTAAAACACGTCATATTCCTAGAACTGGATGAGGACTGGTGGGCTATAAACACCGATGCCAGGGAACCACACCTCTCTTCAGAGGGACTCACTCTGAGACATAGTGGGCCGGTTTCAGAGACAAGGCTTAAGCCTAGTCCTGGACTAAATCACACTTTCAATGTAAAATCTCCATTGAAGATGTTTTTAAGTCTAGGATTAGGCTTAAGCCTTGTCTGTGAAACCGGCCCAGTGTGTTTCACTCTGAGACATAGTGGGCCGGTTTCAGAGACAAGGCTTAAGTCTAGTCCTGGACTAAATCACACTTTCAATGTAAAATCTCCATTGAAGATGTTTTTTAGTCTAGGATTAGGCTTAAGCCTTGTCTGTGAAACCGGCCCAGTGTGTTTCACTCTGAGACATAGTGGGCCGGTTTCAGAGACAAGGCTTAAGTCTAGTCCTGGACTAAATCACACTTTCAATGTAAAATCTCCATTGAAGATGTTTTTAAGTCTAGGATTAGGCTTAAGCCTTGTCTGTGAAACCGGCCCAGTGTGTTTCAGAGCTCATGGTTCATCAACTGAGTATAGATCGGTGTGTTTTCTGAAAAAAGAAGAGAAAAAGCGTAGCTTTTAGTATGCCCGTCGTTTGCGGTCGTAGGTAGTTTATAGATGTTTGCTTGATGTTGTTTGTTTGTGTTACGGGTTTGTACGGTTCACTGTTCTGCATCATGTGCTTGTTTGCTGGTCTGTTTCAACAGCTCCTTCAGGGTGTTCAGTTTCACTATTATTTCAGCTGCCGCTGAAGCTGCCTGCAACACAATACTATGGAGAGATGACATGCACAGGCAATTCATCTCCCCAACATACGAGGCAAAAATAATAGTTTTGTCTATGCACAACAAAATCAATTACTGATTTATTATTTAAATACTGTGTGGGCGGGGTTAAATATGTTTTTAGGAAATGTCTGCTTCATTTGGGAGAGAGACAGTAGATATTTGATAGGAAGGATGGGTGAGAGAGAGGGGGGATGACATGCAGGATATGTCGACGGACGGAATCGAACCGAGGACCCTGCGATGATATGGAATGCGCCTTAGTGTGCAACGACTTCGTGTGGAAACTGATATTATTATAAATCTACAATGTATAGTTGATTCACTTACTTTAGACAAATGACTTACTACTTACTTACTCTAAGTCGCTCTGGATAAGAGGGTTAAAGGACTAAAATGTCAAAATGTCAAATGTCCACATCACCACGACAACTACTTTATGGTTCAAACGTCTTCTGATTCATCTCTCTTCTTCTATGAATTTCGCAGTTTGTTGGTTCTGATTGGATAACAAATAGTGAGAGAGAGAGAGAGAGAGAGAGAGAGAGAGAGACAGAGAGAGAGAGAGGCAGAGAGAGAGAGAGAGATAGAGAGAGAGAGAGAGAGAGAGAGAGAGAGAGAGAGAGAGAGAGAGAGAGAGAGAGAGAGAGGGGAGGAAATGTACTACAATGATCATCAAAGCTGGAAATGGAAAAACAAGGTCATTGATGGAACATTAATCATATTCAAGGTGGTGCGTGCGTCTTCAAGGTGTGTGTGTGTGTGTGTGTGTGTGTGTGTGTGTGTGTATGTGTGTGTGTGTGTGTGTGTGTGTGTGTGTGTGTGTGTGTGTGTGTGTGTGCATCTGTGACCATATTTGCAGGGCTTGGTCCGCTGCTTAGTGTGGTTCTCATCACTGGTCACCAGATCACAACACTCACCATCACCATCCTGCACTCACAGACCATCCACTTCTGCACCCACGTGATTCCTAAAGTGTTACCCCAACACCCACTCCCGACCCAGTCAGACACACACGCTCCATCACTCCATCACAGAACATACTGCATGTATTGAGGCCTTGGTAAACAAACCAACTCCGGTAAACAAACCAACATACTGTGTCTAATAGACACACAAACACGACCGTTGTTTCTGCGTCGCGCGGCAACAGTCAGCATGTCTCGACGCTACGTCTGTCTGTGATTGGTGCAGCTGGTTTCACTGGAGAAATAGGAGGAATTCCCCCTTCCAGAAAGAGAAAAATGCAGACATTGGGTAATTGTGAGATTTTTCCCAAAAATAGACCCATCATGGCTGGTATGTGAGACTAGGTCAACATCAAGAGGCTTTTGAGAAGCGATGTGTGTGTAGCAACTGTCGTGGTCTGAGGACATGGAGCCCAGAGACAAGGTCAAACTAACTAGAGTTTGGCTCAAAAATGGAACCCCCCCCCGCCTCTGTCTCTCTGGTCCAACAAGCACAGTCAGGGTGTAAACTGTCCAGTGCAGTGTGTGTGGTGTGTGTGTGTGTGTGTGTGTGTGTATATGTGAATATGTGTATGTGTGCGTGTGTGTGTGTGTGTGTGTGTGTGTGTGTGTGTGTGTGTGTGTGTGTGTGTGTGTGTGTGTGTGTGTGTGCGTGCGTGCGTGCGTGCGTGCGTGCGTGCGTGCGTGCGTGCGTGCGTGCGTGCGTGCGTGCGTGTGTGCGCGCGTGTGTGTGTGTGTGTGTGTATGTGTGTGTGTATGTGTGTGTGTGTCCATTTGCATGTCTTGGTCCACTGCCCACTGCGTTCTCATCACTGATCACCGGATGGCCTCTCTCAAAAGAAGACTCTCACGTCTGTCTGTCTCTTTGTTAAGGCCGGCCCGGGCCTCTCTGACTGACTGACTGACTGACCGTCCAGTGACACTGCCAGCTATCTATCTCACGCCTCAGTAACTACAAACTCACTGCATTGACTGTGGCACAGCACTTCCTCTGTGGTGTCTCAAGAAAGAAAGAAAGAAAGAAAGAAAGAAAGAAAGAAAGAAAGAGGATCAAACTAAATCTTTAAGAACATTCCCCCCCGACTGTTCATTGACTGTTCCCATGTACTCATTCTGACCTGGTTGGGGAAACAAACACTTTCTTCTGTTTTTTTAACGTCCTCCTCAGCAATAAATGTGATTGATGCTACACTAGCAGCTTGAATGCTAATAGGGAGGCTTCTGAGGGTTCCGCTTGGCTTAGGAGATGGACCCAGTCCAAGCTGTCTTGTGGGGGTGGGGGGGGGGAGACAGCAGGGGCAAAGCCAGGAACAGTGCTAGAGCCAGGGTCAGGACCAGGGCTAGGGCTATGGACAGGGAGAGGGACAGGGACAGGGACAGGGAGAGGGACAGGGACAGGGACAGGGACAGGGACAGGGAGAGGGACAGGGACAGGGACAGGGACAGGGACAGGGACAGGGACAGGGACAGGGACAGGGACAGGGACAGGGACAGGGACAGGGACAGGGATTGCAGAACATTGCATCACCACTATAATAACCATGAGCTTTGCACTGTTTACACGGTTATTTATGGATACAACACAACCGGCTCAAGTCAACACAGTTCCATGGGTGTGGGCTCACACATTTACATTTTACATATTTTTGTTTGGCCAAGGGTTAAGGACAGAACAGAACAGAACAAACAAAGTATTTGGGTATACTGGCTTATTTGAAAGCTTAAGACACACACACACACACACACTCGCACTCGCACACGCACACGCACACACACACACGCTCACGCTCACGCACACGCACACGCACACACACGCACACGCACGCACACACACACACACACACGCACACACACACACACACATACACACGCATACTCACACATCTATACATAAGTCTGCCACCATAGGTGTACTGTACTCTGACTCATATTGTTCTTTACTTTGGCTGCTGCCTCCTTGTGGTGACAGTGAGTATTACTGAAGAGACTTGATACAGCAAGTACAGCAGAATCCCCCTATGTAGCAGATTAGGAATGTAGCAGATCATGATGTAGATCAGATCAGGATGTAGCAGATCATGATTCCTAATCAGGAAGCAGCCCTGCCTGAGACATGTCAACTCAGGTATCACCATCAGACCTCAAGGACGCCCCGTTGGCATACAGGTGGACACTTGTGTCTTCCAAGGCCGAACACTGCAGTTCTCTCAGTCAGAGGAGGTGTCTGAAGTTGGGTTGAAATAACGACGATCTGAAACTCTGATGAATAATGGAGTCGACTTGAACACGTGGGTGTTCAAAGTGAAGTTCTGTGAGTAGTCTCAGTTTGAAGTAAATAATTGATTAGATTTCAGAACGTTCACACAGCAGACGTTATTTGTCAAAAAAAGCTTTTTCTGAGGATTTCTAAGAGACAGAGAAGTGGAGAACAACATGAGCAGGACTCAACTCTCTCAAACACACACACCTCCAGGGTACACACTCTCACACACACACACACACACACCTCTAGGGTAGACACACACAGATACATAAACAAATACCTCCAGGCCAGACACACACACACACTCACCAGGGTTTCCGTTAACCGGTAATTACCGGTCTTTGTCCGGTAAAATGTGTTGAAGTCCGACAAATTGAAATCTCTTCGGTCATAATGTCCGGTGAAAATAATTCCCTCTAAGCACAATTTTAATACAATTCGCTAAAGTTCACATTCTGATTCCTTCTATATTTAAAAAAGACGAATATATAGGGTATATATTTCTTTTATTATGATATGATTTGACGCCGGCATGATGATGACTGCTAATGTGTAGGCTAGGCTAGCCTATGCGAAACAGCGGCGGCAGGGTTGCCAGATGGGATTGACAATACAGCCTAACTAACCAGTCTATTACCGCTAAACCCAGTAGCCCATTCGGCGATAACCGGCCCATCTGGCAACCCTGCGCAGCGGGCCACCATAATAATAACTTGTATAGGCTAGCGCTTTTAACCTGCAAACGTTGCAGCTCAAAGTGCACCATAGCGAGCGAGAGGTACACATGGCAAGACAAAGTAAGCTTAACAATTATTTCATGAAACCAAGCTACAATGAGTCTGAGGAGAAGTCTGACTGTAAAGAGATGGAGGCGGCTCGACGGTTCCGAGTTAAATGGAAAGAAAATTTCCCCTGGCTGCGTTTAGATGGGGAAGGAAAATTTTCTGCTCACCGTGCAAAAAATCGGGGAGGAATAACGGATTCACGAGAGGAGCAACGAATATGAGAATGTCGGCTCTCACTGATCACAGGCGGTGCAGTGACCACATATCGGCGGTCAGGCCACTGTGAGCAGGCTAATGAAACGGCTAACAATAAGCTGCACTTTAGCTACAAGTTGCATTTCACATGGCAAAAAATGGCATCGCATGTCATCAGTATGTTGGACTAACTGAGCTACTGAAAGCAGTTAAGGCTCCAGATTGTGTCTTGAGTGAGGGCACCGCCACAGCGACTCCGTTGACATTGTGGCGCGCGTTCAGTGCTGGACATGGCATAGCGCGCATGCGAATCATGAAAGCCTCGCATCTAATCGTATCGGATGAGAAATAGACATTAAACGGCATATATAGGCTACACAACAGCTAATCACCGCGACAAACAGCGATATTATATTTGAATATGATGACCGGAATATCTCACGTTTGTCCGGTAAATTGAAATCTTCCCAGACACGTTGACCGGCACACATTTTTTCTAACGGAAACCCTGACACTCACACTCATCTCCAGGTCACACATACATACACACCTCCGCACCAGATGCACACACGCACGCACACGCACACACACACACACACACACACACACACACACACACACCTCCAGGCCATATGCACGTGTGCACACACACACACACACACACACACACACACACACACACACACACCTCCAGACCAGACAAAATGTGTTAAGCCTAAAACTCTGGGTTCTGGTTATTAATCACCGTATGTCATACACCGTATGTCATGCTAGAAGACGTCAGTCATTGGTGCAGATATGAGGGATGGAGGCTAATAATAACTTATTATAATAATAATAACTGCATCTTAAAAAGGCACCAAGTCAAAAATCTATTAATGCCCCCAGGGCCAAATGCCTTATCTATTAATGCCCCCAGGGGCAAACCGCTGCACTCCGGAATGGCCTTGCATCCTGGCTTACTGCAGAGCCTCCTATAGGAGACATCACAGCCTGCCGACAGGGCTTCTGTAACCCGTCTAACGTCTGACACGCACGGTCACACACCCTGAAGAGGGAGGAGCACATAGAAACAGAATGAGTAGAATACACATGCCCGTAGCATAGAAACACACACACACACACACAGACACAAACACACACACACACACACACACACACACACACACACACACAGCTGTATTTTTGTTACATACTGCCAGGTGTAAATAAATACATGTAGGCTACAGATGATTCACTTATTTTAGACAAGTTGTTTAAGTCGCTTTGGATAAAAGCGTCTGCTTAATGTCAAAAATGTAAATGGAAAGTTGGCTGTCTGACACCCAGCAAGACCCGGTCTTCTGTGGAGGCAGACCCATGACAAATCCCAACAATAACCCTCCCTCTCATCTAGAACAGTCACTTTGATCTCTGACCCTGGACATCGCCTCATGTCGACACGCCCCGGGGGGTCGTGACCTTTATGTTCAGTCAACATCTAGAGGGAGATGCTGGGAGCGCTTCATTCATAAAGAGCTTTGATACCGATTCCTCTCTATGAATCATGGGAGGATCTGAACACACAAGGTTGGAACTGCAGGTGGAAAAATATCCAACTGTTGAGGACAAGGTAAAAGGTGCAGTGTTGCATGGAGTTTTTTTTTGGCATAGTTGAATTCCTATTCCTTTCTGCCAACATCGTTAAGGGGATTTCAAACCGGTAGATAACAAATTAGGGTTGTCTCATCTATCGGACGGATCATATAAATATTATGGCATATTCATAACTTTCTTGGACAGAGCTACGCAGAACACATTTCCTCACTGTTTTTTTTACCCGGGTCTCCCACATGGAAGACCCAAGCGTCTACCGTTAGGCCAAGAGAATATCCTCATATAAGTCTGAACTGAAGGGCTACCTCACCATGAGAGCGTGATTCCAAACCACCTCCGCTACAACTGAAAGGTAGACCATGCTGCACTTCTCCAAAACAGCCACAGGGTGATAGCCAAGACTATCTTACTGTAGGGACAGCTATCCCAGCACAGGCAGTAGAGAGCCAGCATTTAGTCATACCCCAACAGAAACAGGAGCCAGCATTTAGTCATACCCCAACAAAAACAGGAGCCAGCATTTAGTCGTACCCCAACAGAAACAGGAGCCAGCATTTAGTCATACCCCAACAGAAACTGCAGCTTAAACTATTTGAATATGGGCACAATAGTGTGCATCTGGTTTTGAGTGAATATAAATAAACATACAAATACAAATATTTATAGGGGAATCTATATGGCATGTTCTCGACTTTTCATATCACCAATTTCTCAATCACAGGCTCCTCGTGACATCCGATCCTGTTGTTGTACAGAGACAATATCCAGTCACACGATGCTGCTGCAGTGGAGGGAGGACCCCACCCGGCCCCCGCACAATCAATATTGGAGGGAGGGAGGTGGGGGAGGGAGGGAGGGAGGAGGAGATGGAGGGAGGGGGGAGGAAGGGAGGTAGAGATGGATAGAGGGAGAGAGGAGGGGAGGTGGGGAAGGATGTTGGGTGGAGGTTGGAGGGAGGGAGGAGGGGGTGGAGGGAGGAGGAAGGGAGAATGGGGGAGGGAGGGAGAGAGTCGATTGAATTCTCCTCTCCAGTCAGTGCTGGAGAGTATCAGACGCTAAGAGGGAGTCAGGGGGAGACCTGAGGATGGACCCCAGCAGGGCTCTGGGCCTGAGAGAGGCGGGCCCAGACAGGATAACACTCCCAGAGGGACTTGAGGTGATGTTGCTACTGCAGTGGCTTACCTCCCAAAGCTTCGTTGTCCAATGAAGTCTAATGTTGCCTTCAAGAGATAAGCACTTAAACCTAACTGACAGGTCTATCAGTTCCTACCTGGTAGAACAACATATAAGGGGTGTAGTGGTGGCCCAGAAGGTCATGAGTTCAAATCCCACTTGGGAATACCACCACTAGTGTGCCCAGTAAGGCACTTAAGTTACTCCAGGGAGACTTAAAACTTGACATACCCCCGTACACTTTTATGGAAGAGAGCATTTAAGAGCATCAGTGATTAATGAATGTGTGTGTGTGTGTGTGTGTGTGTGTGTGTGCACGCACTTCTGTGTGTTTCTCTGTGTGTGTGTGTGTGTGTGTGTGTGTGTGTGTGTGTCTCTGTGTCTGTGTTTGTGTCTGCGTCTGCATCTGCATCTGCGTCCTACCTGCGATGCGGAGGACGGCCCTCTCGGCTGCATCCAGGACGTCCCCAGAGTGGGACTTGGACCGTTTGATGCGGTGGTGCTTGGGCAGGTTCCAGGGCAACGTGTCTCCGGGGGAGGGGACGCTGGTGGCGCTCAGCTCCATGCTGCTGGAGCTCTCCTCGGACGCGGCCCGCACCAGAGGCCTCCTCCTGGGCATCTCCTGCTGCTCCGACATGGCCTGCACGGACACAAGGGACACACAGCTCAGGCTAGAGCACAGAGAGGGGAGGCTGGTGGAGGTAGGGGAGGCTGGTGGATTTGGGGAGGCTGGTGGAGGTAGGGGAGGAGGCTGGTGGAGGTAGGGGAGGAGGCTGCTGGAGCTAGATACATCAGGGAACAACAACAGAGCACTACAATACAGTGGCCAGAGCAAATGATCTCAGAGCAGGTGTGTATTAAGTGAATACTCCTATCCACAATCTCTCTCTCTCTCTCTCTCTCTCTCTCTCTCTCTCTCTCTCTCTCTCTCTCTCTCTCTCTCTCTCAGGAGGAGCAGGTGTGAGAAAGTGAATACTCCTAACGTCAACCTACGGCCCTCTCTTTTATCTCTCTCTTTCTCCATCTCTATCGTTTCCTCAGGGCTATTCTCTCTGTTGAGAGCTGCTGTGCAGCAGGGGCAGGTGTTAGTTAGTGATGTATAACGTCAGCACACTGCCAGCCTCTCTCTCTCTATCTCTCTCTCTGTCCCTCTCTCTCTCTCTCCATCTCTCTCTCTCTCCATCTCTCTCTCTCTCTCTTTCCCTCCCTCCCTCCCTCCATTCATCTGCCCTGCTCTGCCACTGCCAGCTTCCTGTTTCAGCTGAGTCACCATGCTCTCCTCCAATGCTCTCCTCCAGCTGCTTTCAACAGGGGCGTTGGCTGCCCTGCCCGAGCCACTCCGATTGGACGAGAGCAGACAGGGCCAGGGTCCCGTGGGTAACCAGACGTGCAGCAGCATCAGGCAGACTTTACAACGCCGGCTACGATATCGATATCTCTCTGTAATGGCTATGATATTGATGCCTCTCTGCCACAGTACAGCTTATAATAACATGTATGCTGCTGTATATTATAATACTTATACAATATTTATAATGTACATTACAATACTTATAATGTCAATGGGTAAATGACAAACTATAAGTAGAGTATCACTACTGACAAGCCATTTTAGAGGTTTATTAATATCAACATATTCAAGTCAATCTTTATTATCTAATAGCTAGTTTTGGTCTATGTATGTTGGTCAAGCAAGCTAGACACAACAACTCACACACAAACACACACGGTACAAAACACAGATCACACTACAGTATACACAACACAATACTCTTGTAAACACAGGCTACAACTGGCAGCGCACAGCCTGTTCCTCCAGGTTACACTGGCAAGCAGAGACAGTATTCTGCTCCGGTCAGCAACAAAGCCCTACTGAAAGATCCCCCCTTCGGGTTCACACATATTACTGAGATTTATTTTGAGCTCCCAAAATCAGTTCTACAGATAGGGAACAAACAAGTACGTCGAAATGCCTTCAAAGTTAAAATGTGTTTATTCAATTAAATAATGAAGTTCTTAATAAATCCTAATAAGCTTTAGTCCCATGCGCATAGTGGGATGACATCTCTTAAGGCCAAACTAAACTAAAAGCTGTCCAGAGAGGAATTGCATCAAATATTCATGGAGAGATTCTTAACCATGATCATGATGCTGCAGTAGCTGCCATAGGACAGGCCTGCATCCACATGACCAGGGCTGGCTCCTACACCGTAGCAGCCATGGTGCTGTGTCACCCAATCACATACTGTCCTGTACTCCAATGGGTCTGTGTGCTCAGAATGTTAAGCTATTACTGAGTTTGAGTTGATGATTTATATGCCTGCTTGCAGTCAACAGAGGTGAGAATATACAATTCACATCTACACAATTAGTTAAAAACATAATAACAGGGGCGCTTAGGTGGCGTAGTGGATTAAGCGCTGACCATGTACCGCAGGGATCCCGGTTTGATTCCAGCCGCGGACATATCCTGCATGTCATCCCTTCTCTCTCTCTCACCCATCCTTCCTGTCATAATCTCTACTGTGTCTGTCATTAAAAGGAAAAATATGAGTGGGACTGCCCCCAACATAATAACATTAAAATGCACCATGACAAAAGCACGATTGATGGCTATTATTAAGTCTAGCGACAAGTACCCCTCCCAGGCAATCTGAATACCCCTCTCTGGAGGAGAACACCAAATGACTTCCCACAACCCATAATAAACGACATGACTTCTATTCAGAGCACCGTTGCTTTCTGTCTGGATGGCACTGACCCAAGCATGAAGGTAATTACGCACTACGAGTTACCAAGCGGTTACGAGTTACCAAGCAACCTTGAGGAGTTCTATAGAGCATGCCTCGGAAGAACTCTGGTCTATAAAAGGGAGTGAGGAGAGTCATCGGTGTTGGTAAACTTGGCTGTGGTAGAGTATGAATCACACAGGCGGCCTAGAGAGTGAGGCCACCAGGTCCCAGAACATCATACTGTTACTGTGGCCGTGTCCCAACAGTCTCAGACAACTTCCTTTCCTCCTCCATTCTTCCTCTCCCTCCACCTCTTCCTTCTCTTCCCCCACCTACCACCTCCCCCTTCTCGAACCCTGGCTGGCTACATGTCGCGGTGTCCTTGGACAAGGCACTGAACCCCAAATTGCTCCCAAAGAGCGGGCCGGTGCCTTGCATGGTAGTTTGCTGCCATTGGTGTGTGAATGGGTGAATGAGAGGCTGTTGTAAAGTGATTTGGAATAAGGCTCTATATAAGTCAGTCCATTTGCCACTTCATTTTACCATTTACCTCACCTCTTCCTCCTCTTCCTTCTCTTCCCCACCTACCACCTCCTCCCTCCATGATCCATCCTCCCTCTCCCTCCTCCTCTACCCTCGACAACTGACAGGTGAAAGGACTGGATCCTCTAGTCTTCCACTTAATTGTCAATCAACAGTATTTCCAGTTCAGTTGTCAGGAGGGACACAGGACGCGTCGACCCAGTATGACGATCAGGGGTTTCGAACCCCGGTCCCGCAAGTGGAAGGACACAAGCATCTACCACCAGGCCAACCTCAAGGACAACCTCAAGGTCTGAGGGCGACACTTGACTTTCACATGTCTCAGACAGGAGAGTGTGATTCCAAACCATCCCCGCTACACCAACACTAATTTTGAGAAATTGCACTGCAACATTCTGCACCCTCCATCACTGTATGCTGCACTGCCAAATCACGCACAAACGATCATTCGTGATCATATTGCTTGTATTTAGTTCTTTTTTGGCTTTAATCCCTCTGATCCGAGTATAGCCTATGCAACAGTAATCTATTTACACTGAGAAGATCCCTATCCTCCAAATATGAGTAGGCTTTTATTTGTTTCATTGTGGTAACTGTTATTATGACATAACACACTATGGAGAGAGAGAGAGCTAGAACTAAATTAACGGGTAATACTGACGTTGTGATTTCTGGCATGGTTGGTGGCATGGTCCCATAATAACTGTCCCATAACAAAATGGTCATGTCCACCGTTCCCCCCGAAACACATTAATAAAGTATCCTAATCTATGTAATGTCCCTCGGCTACAAGACGTTTCCATGGATAAGCATATTTGTCAGCAAGAGTAGAGCCAACCATAAAGATGCCCTATGACTTGTATGTCGACCTAAATTACATGCTGCATTATTGTGCACCTGCTATTTGACAGCTGAATACACAGCAGACACTATATCAACGAAATGCATGCGACGCGTGAACGCCACCCATGCAATTCAATTCTCATTCCGACAAGGGTAGAGATTAAGACTTAAAGCCTCCTAAACCGCACCGATAATGCGGCAAGATAACCGTATCATGATGAGGTAGCCTATCCGGTAAAAAAAAAAAAAAGTGGAGGTTCATTTTTACTCACGATTAAAAAGCCGTGACTTGCTGTGTCCTCTGATCGAAACCGCGGTGCCTCTCCCCGACTTGTTCTACACCCATAAATTCCGCTACCTGCTGACTTGCGAATGTCCGCTGACTCGTTCCACAAAAACACCAGCGAAACTTAAAGAGCCATTCGTCCGTATGGGTGTCCCGGGTGTGTGGGGTGTTAATAGCCAGTCCCAGGAGAGGTGTAAGATGTTATAGATGGTCCCAGGAGAGCTGTAGGCTGCCGGGGAAGATGATGACCCGTTTCACGGAACCTGCACTCACCAGCAGAAGAGTCCAACGCACTGAGTCCACCGTCGCCCCTCGACTCACACCACCACCACCACCTGACCCTATGGATTGTTTAAGTCAGCTGTGTAAAAATCTACTCAGTCATTAAAAATCTATTTCAAAAATGGTGAGATTCGGTTAGTCTTTTAAAAAGCGGAATGTGGATAAAGTAATTATGGAATACCCATCAGATAACATAGAGCTTTTCACATGATGATGGTGTTATCTAGTTATATCCACTCAAGTGTTCTGTTTTAAGCCGGAGTGAAAAGATGCATTCAGATACTCTACCGAGTTAAGACTCAGCTGCACTGCAGATTCTTGCTGACCTCAGCAGAATGAGCATCTCTGTGTGTGACCACAGCACACCAGCAGGAGCGGCCCATACACCTTGTAAGAACGGGGAATGTTATCACCAGGTAATGTCATAACATTGTGTAAGGTGGTTTCATTATCCGTTGTTACACACCTGGTTATGGAATATATAAAATAATGCATACAAGTCGGAATGATACTAGTGCTGTATGTAGTGATAGCTAACATTTTGGCCAATAGAAACTACTGTAGGCCTATAACTAACCAAATAGCAAACATAATTGTCTGTAGGCTGATTAGATTTACAACAATTAGCCTAAGTTCTTCTGTAAACCTTTCCATGCCATGATATCACACTTTATGGAAACATCACAACCCTTTAGGCTACTGCTAAATATAGACCAAAGATATGCGATGATAAACTACCGTACATGCCTTACCGTACCTATTACTATCATTGTCATGTTTTTTGATATCATGTTCTTATATCACTATTTGCACTCACTTCTGGTTAGATGCTAAACTGCATTTTGTTGTATGGTACTTTGCAATGACAACAAAGTTGAATCTAATCTAATCTACAAAAGTGAAATCACATGCAAAATAGTTGACAGATCATATCTTATCTCCACATCAATATTTCAGTGTGTCGCACACAGATCTGGTGTTAATCCTGTCTCTCCAGACTCTTTGATTTAAAACAATCAACACTCACAGTTTTTGGCAAGCCAAGCCTTTATGTAATACAGCTGTGCCTTTCATATGCCCAGAGGATCACTTGTTTGTGGACTACATTACTCTGATTGTCTCTCCCACGTGTAGCATGGGTGGTGGGTGAGATGGGGGGGCACACTCTGTGTGTGTGTGTGTGTGTGTGTGTGTGTGTGTGTGTGTGTGTGTGTGTGTGTGTGTGTGTGTGTGCGTGTGTGTGTGTGCGTTTGTGTCTGTGTGCTTGCATGTGTGTGTGCATGTGTGTGTGCGTGTGTGTCCACCCTTGCATTGGTGAACTATGCGTGCCATCAGTCCTGAGTGCCAGCCTCTGTGCCAGCTTTGCCCCCATTGTGCTGACCAACCAACCACATCGCTTCATGCCAGCAGTGGAGCGAGGGGCCCCGGTGCCCCATACAAGACTAGGCCAGTCTGGTGACATCTGAATCACTGCTGGTATGAAAGCTTGATAGTTCAGGAACAACCAGATAACATTTACAGATGCTTTTATCCAAAGGGACTTACATTTAGGGACAGTCTCTGGAGTTGAGCAAGAGCTGGAGTAACTTAGGGCTAAGTGCCTTACTCAAGGGCACACAAGTCGTGGTGGTCCCAGGGGGGATATATGAACTCATGACCTTCTGATCACCAGTCCAACTGACTATCCACTAGACCACCCCAACACCCTGCCCCCCCCCCATCTTCCAAACCCTTTAGTTAGCATCCCTTAACTAGCACAGCTAAGTAGCAAGCATCATGGCTCCCTACATCTGCAGGAAAAAGACAAGCAAGAGAGGAAAGAATGTCTTCTTGACACATGTTTCACCTTTCGTTGGGTTTCCGCAGTCACAGTCTCCTTCCCAGGCTTTAGCGGTCGTCTTTTCCTTGTCCTTCCTGCGGCCGACGAGGATGTTTCCTGCCCAGCGGCCACCACAGACCTGTCTGCTAGGACACCACTCAGCTGAGGAGCTGCCACCACACATTTCTCTTTGGGCTTCTTCTTCCGCTGAAACAAACAAACAGACACACACAAACTGTAATACAGGATACACAAACTGTAATACAGGACGCACATATACAAACTAATACAGGATACACAAACTGTAATACAGGACACACACACATATACAAACTGTAATACAGGATACACACACATATACAAACTGTAATACAGGATACACATATACAAACTGTAATGCAGGACACACACACATATACAAACTGTAATACAGGATACACACACATATACAAACTGTAATACAGGATACACATATACAAACTGTAATACAGGATACACATATACAAACTGTAATGCAGGACACACATATACAAACTGTAATACAGGACACACACATATACAGGATACACATATACAAACTGTAATACAGGATACACAAACTGTAATACAGGATACACATATACAAACTAATACAGGACATACACAATATCTCAAATAGAATCTGAACATGTTATACCGTATTATTTAATCATTTTTTTATCATATAAATATATAATATTCAAAGTCAATGAAAGCTCATTCATCCCCTCTCCTCACCCCTGCAACTTCCCCAAGTCGTTGTTGCAAAACAGAGCAATGTTCTCAGTCAGTGTACCTAGTAAAATAAGGGTTAAATAAAATAAAATAAATAAAAAGCTGATATCAAACAGTTATGCTAGGGTATACAGGGTCCTGTGTGGCTCAGCTGGTACGTTGGGGGTTAGATTCTCGCTGAGACCGTATGCCAGGGGAGGCTGGTGGAGGTAGAAATCGGAGGACGGGCTCATTGTAATGCATGGAATGGAATGAGGAATGGTATCAAACATGTACCCGTTCTCCGATGTCTGCCTTCACCAGCCTCCCCTGCCATAGACATACCACCATGAGGAAAAAACGTTGAAACGTCAATCACCTGTACCCATCGTGAACATGAGCTTTAAGAAATCAATCTCTGCCTTTTTAGTTGAGTGCTCCAACTTCATCCAGCCTCTAAATTAATCCTTTTTTGGAAGTGTCTTGGTAAGCCCTGCTCATCTTAATCATGTCAGTTAGATGTTTGTCATGGTTGTCGAGAAGCTGTCGTTTCCTCTGTTCACTGAAGCGTAAGGCCCACCTGAACTCCCATTCTCTCCAGTGTAATTATACACCCACCGAAAAACTATTAGGAACACCTGTACATCTTCCGAGGTCGTGTAATGGTGTGGGAAATGTTTTCTTAGCACACTTTGGGCCAGTTAATACCAATCAATCATCACTTGAATGCCACAGCCTATTTGAGTACTGTTGCTGACCATGTGCATCCCTTCATGGCCACAATGTACCCACCTCCTAATGGCTACTTCCAGCATGATGATTCAATTAGATTAGATTCAACCGTTGGCATTGCACAGAGTACAACAAAATGTATTTTTTGCTCTAGGCACAGGTCAGCCATAGTTAGCACCCCTCGAGAAATTAGGGGTTAAGTGCCTTGCTCAAGGGCACAACGGCAGTTGATATGTTACCAGCAACCCTCCAGTCACCAGCTCACATCCAGCTCCCTCCTGAGGCGGGGATCTAACCAGCGACCTTCCAGTTACCAGCCGGCCTCTTTAACCTCTAGGCTACCTGCCGCCCCTAATTATAATGCACCATGTCACAAAGCAAAGGTTGTCTCAAACTGGTGACATGAATATGACAATGAGTTTAGTGTTCTTCAGTGGCCTTCCCAGTCACCGGGTCTGAATCCAATAGAACACCTTTGGGATGTGGTAGAACGGGAGATTCACAGCTTGAAAGTGCACCTGAAAAAATCTGCAGGAATTGCAGAATTGTGTGATGCAATCATGTCAACATGAATCAGAATCTCAAAGCAATGTTCGCAAACATCTTCCGGAATGAAAGCCACGAAGAATGGCTGTTTTGAGAGCAAAGTGAGGCCCTACCCAGTATTACTTTAGTGATGGTAAATGGTAATGGTAAATGGACTGCACTTATATAGCGCCTTTTTTGCTGCTCCAAAGCTGCTCCAAAGCGCTTTACAACGGCCTCTCATTCACCCATTCACACACACATTCACACACCAATGGCGGCAAGCTGCCATGCAAGGTGCTGGCCCGCTCACTGGGAGCAATTTTGGGGTTCAGTGTCTTGCCCAAGGACACTTCGACATGTGGCCAGCTCTACCTCCTGCGCCACAGCCGCCCCAAGTAGTGTTCCTAATACAGTGTCCAGCGAGTGTAGTTCTCTCCATTAGAAAAAGCTTTCTGATTTCTGGCATGCTCTCTGTAGATAGCACAAAGGCCTCCTTATTGAGAGGCCGCTGATTGTGATTACAGTTGTCAGGTCACCAAATGAGGGTTTGTTTTTCGTGCTGTTCTGAGAAGTTGTGTTTCTCCAGTGATGGGGGATATTATACCACTGTAACCAACGATGGGCAGGACTACTATGAACTGTCAATCATTGACTCATTGGACCCAGTGAGGGCTCTTTAATAAGGACCACCGTAAGGTGCCATTCATGTGAGCCCTGAACCACAGTAGGAAACTGACATTCTCGACTTGAGCAAAAAAAGGAACAAACTATTGTTAACATGAATGAATGAATGAATGAATGAATCGTTTAATGACCACACGACCTAGGTCGGTGGAATTTGTTTTCGGTACAGGTGGAAAAGCTCAATACAGCAGTGTCAAAAAACATACACACATTACACACATTGCACATAACTATCACATGGACATGTACACACATAACCACAAGACAAGAACATAGTCAATATTTACAACTTATAAAGTGCAGTACGTCTGGCAGGGTTAGTGCAGTGAGTCAGGTGTTGAGAGTCCTTATGGCAGAGGGGAAAAAACTGTTTTTGAAACGGGATGTTTTGGTGGCCAGGGATCGGTAGCGCCGTCCAGATGGCGGTTACATCTGTGTAAAGCTGCACAGTACCCTGCTCTCTGCTGGCAAGACAGCTGTCTACGGCTGTCTATAACACACTGTATGTTGTTGTATGATCAATTATGAATGAATGAATGATGAATGAATGAATGAATGAATGAATGGTCTTTATTGTCATTGATATAGTACAGGTACCAAACAACGACATTTGGGAAAATTATCCAAACTGTGTTATGATGACCCAACTGAAATCCATTTTTTGTTTTGCTCTAATAGTTGTGCCCCATCAGAAATGTCCTTAGTTACTTTCCCCTGGTACCTGGCCTGGAAATACTGTGCCACTCCATCATACAGAAAAAATGTTATTTATCATGCCATCATTCACGTCCATATGATTTCACACAGATAGGAATGTGAGGCCGTGCAGCCCAGAGCTCCACAGTAGCAAACACTCATCCATCATGTTTATCTCTGAAGCCTCTTTCTGTTTCCAATGAGAGGGGGAGTGAGGGAGAGAGAGAGAGAGAGAGAGAGAGAGAGAGAGGGCAGTGAGAAGGAGAGGGGGGGATAGAGAGCGGGGGGGGGGAATAGAGAGGAGGGGGACATTGAGAGAGGGAGAGAGAGAGAGAGAGAGAGAGAGAGAGAGAGAGAGAGGGAGGGAGAGAGAGAGAGAGAGAGAGAGAGAGAGAGAGGGAGGGAGAGAGAGAGAGAGGGCAGTGAGAGGAAGAGGGGGGGATAGAGAGCGGGGGGGGGGATAGAGAGGAGGGGGACATCGAGAGAGGAGAGAGAGAGAGAGAGAGAGAGAGAGAGAGAGAGAGAGAGAGAGAGAGAGAGGGAGGGAGGGAGAAAGAGAACCCAGCTCATCTTTTTCTCTTTGTCCACTCACTTCGTACAGTGGGAGGAAATGAACCTTTTGTTGCCTCATTACTGTCGGTAACAAAGGCCCTCCCTCATCCCCTGAGGCCTGAACCACCCCAGAGCGTCTGTCCAACACTGCATCAATCTCCTCACACAGACAATGGCCTCACAGTGCTTATCGCTACACTACATCCACTGGTAGTATACTAGCTGTACCAGACAGAACACTGTTTACATACACTGTGTGTGTGTGTGTGTGTGTGTGTGTGTGTGTGTGTGTGTGTATGTGTGTGTGTGTCTGTGTGTGTGTGTGTGTGTGTGTGTCGGGCAGGGTGCCTACCATTCGGCGAAGAGGACATCCTCAAGTCTCACTTGAGGATGTCCTCTTCGCCTAATGGTAGGCACCCTGCCCGACACACACGATGGATGATGTCACAGGCAGGGCTACCTCCAAACCACTTCCGCTACATGTGGACATGTTAAAGGTCCATATTCATTCACTCCATTGAAGACTGACAATAGTGGGGTCACTAGACAGGCCAATAGACCACCTATCGCTAAGCCACGCCCCCTTTGAAAACTCGGACAAACAAACAACGCTCGCTCAAATTCTTCACTGACAGTGACTGACAGACCAACCGTGACTGAATGACATTCAATGACATACAATGGCGGGAGTTCAAATTTCTGATTTACCACAGCAAGTAATAGACATGTTTTTTTTTTTTTAAAGATGACAAGAGTTTTCTGGATGACAAGAGTTTTCTGCCTGTAGTGACTTTTGCTGTGATATGATTGGACAATTTCTAATAAAAGTAATTCTGATTCTGACATAAAAACAATCCTACAAGGCTAAATATGTAAATATTATAAATCTGCCAGGGAAGTGTAGAAGGGATTAAAACTGGCACTTCATCCAACTCGCTCTCCACTGATGGTTGAACAGTTAACAAACAATAAAATCAAGTCAGTTCAAAGTTTATTTGTAATGGATGCTACTCGCGCTATTTAGATTTTACACCATCTGAATCTTATCTATCCTAACATATCAGGTTTGTTGACTTTGACAAGCGTCATAGAAAAAAAAGAGAACAACTATGAAATGTGCTAAATCTGTATGTGCAGGCGAAGGGCGACCTCTAAAGGCTGAAGGAGAGATTGCAACTCCAGGGGGGTGGGGCGCTCGTAGCGCATGCTTAACTTCTATTATTAAATATAACTTCAACGTCCATTTTCTTTCGCCAGTTCTTCAGTTGCAACAGGTTATACAAAACCATCGTGTCTTTTTCACTGTAACTGCAATACGGTGGTGCAAGACGACATGCTTACCTGGCTTAGAAGCTTTGACTTTGAATGCTTCTCCAGTGCTGAAATGAAAACATGAAATGTTAATAGAAAGAAAAAAAAAGATCTACCATTTACTGTATTCAACCAGGTAAGACCGTTGAGGTTTGAAACCTTTTTAGTGAGGGCAACCTGGCAAGAAATGGATAACCAGCTGAAAACACAAGCTGTTGACATGGACTTTGACAAGAACTAAATTATCATTTAGATTGAACAGAAGCCATCTTGGAGTATATAGGGTGGATGAAATACAGAGGCCTGGGCCATAAACTACTGAATGACAGGGGTCTTTTTGAAAGTCCTTCCTTGAGTCCTCTCTCTTTGCCTCCTTCTTACACTCACAGGAGGAAGGAACCTCAAACCTTCTGCCCCAATGAACATTGAGAAGGAAGCAAGGATAGAGGAAGCAAGGAAAGACTTCTGAGATTCGGTCATGCATGAAACAGCAAGTCACTGAAGGGAAGAGAGACTTTCCAAGCCATGACAGCACATCAAACATGTAAAGTATAGCATGCCGTTAAGCGTACGGTCTGCATAGTTATTACTGTCAATAAACATCCAGGAATTCTTTGGATGTTTAATCAACGAGATCTTACATGTTAAGCATTTCGAAGGCCTCTTGTTTCACAAGAGGAGAGAGACTAGTTTAACTCCACATTGACTCAGCAGCATGAGGGTACGGTACATTCAGACAGCAGCACACACACAGATTAAATCAACCACTCTGTGGTTCCCGAATGCCAGTGAAACCCAGCTATTCCTGGAAAATGTGGAAAAACGCAGTCTCCTGGAAACCCTAACAATTTACAATTAAGGGGTAGAAAATAAGGCGAAAAAAACATTCCGCTGCAGAAGGTTCCTCTCTCAGTGTTGCAGCTTGTACTCGAGTTGGGGACCTCACTGCAGTGCAAACCAGGGGAGGCTGGTGGAGGTAGAAATCGGAGGATGGGCTCATTCTATTAACGCATGGAATGGAATGAGGAATGGTATCAAACACCTATGATACCCAGTCCTCATGTCAGCCACATACCCAGCCATCACCTTGTCTCGAGACGTCTTAAGACATCTTGACAGACAAAATATGGTTAATTATGCATGCAAACTCATGTTAAATCCTCCAGGTTTTGCTGGAGTTGAGTGATGGTTTCTAGCGGACCCTCACCTAGGTCGGACAGGTGGGAGGGGGGGGGGGGGGGGGGTCACGTGACTTACCTGTCAGGTACCTCTCCAGGTAGGGTGAGGAGCCGTGGCTCCGAGCGGTGCAGCAGAAGAACAAGGCCCAGACCAGGAGGGTGGCCGCCACCAGAACCAGGACCCAGAGGAAACGGGCCAGAGCTGGGTTGGAGAAGGCCCAGGAGATCAGGGCTTCCATGGCTGATATCTCTCCCTCTCCCTCTCTATCCCTCTCTCTCTCTCTCTCTCTCTCTCTCTCTCTCTCTGTATATCTCCACCCCCCCCCCCTCTCTCTCTCTCTCTCTCTCTCTCTCTCTCTGTGTATCTCCACCCCCCCGCTCTCTCTCTCTCTCTGTATCCCTCTCTCTCTGGTCTCCAGCAGAGCTCCTGTAGCAGTATCCTCAGTCCCTCAGCTCCGCAGCTCCTGTGGGCTGAGCCTGTCCAGCTGGGGAGGCACCGTGACTCCAGCAGTAGCAGCAGCAACAGCCACAGATGGGTAGCAGCTGTCTCAGATTCAGCCTTCCTCAGACCTCAGCCCACGTCAGCTCTGCACGCATGCACGCGTGAGTGTTTGTGTGTGTGTGTGTGTGTGTGTGTCAATGAGCGATGACTCGTCGTACGAGAGAGTGTACATGAGGAAAACTGGGAACAGGGGAGTGGTGAGGAGAGAGCCACTCCCAAGGTGCATATTATAGCACACACACGCGCGCACACACACACAAACATGTCTGTTAATAGTAAGGGTCGACTTAGCAATGCACCTGGGGCACTTTCCCCTCTTAGCACAGCTGTAATAGGGTCTCCCAGACAGACGATGCTCACTGACAGGTTAACTGGAGAAGAGTTACCTGGAGGAGAGTTGAAGCTGCTTGTCATTCCTGAACATCAGGCAGCTGTTAACCCTTCCCTGGGCTCAATCTCCTTGACCTGTTCATCTAAAAGTGATGTGGTGATGTATTTATTCTGTTATTATTTCTTTCTTTATATATTTATTAATATTATAATATTATTGATTTATTTAAGTGATTGTTAAACTTATCCTAGGGTGCTCCCCTGAGGTGTCACTAATATGTAACTACTACTACTAACTACGTCTTTTACATTAGGCCGACAGGTTTCTCCAGTGCACAAATATTGACACTAAGGAACGGTAGGATCATGAATACAGAGCATAACCAGGAACTGGGCGTGGTCCAAAATGCATCAAATACCACGTCAGTGGCGAGGCCGCCTTTAGCCACTATGGCCCTAGACTTTGGAACAGCCTGCCGGAGGACTTGAGGGTGGCAGAGCGTGTGGATATTTTTTTAGCCTGGCTTTTATCTAGTGTTTATCTCAACTTGGACTTTTACTCCTATTTCTTATCTCCTATTTCTTGTTTTATTCCTGGTTTTATTCCATGGTGTTGTGTTTATTATTTATCGTATTGTATTTTATTTACTTTAGTTTTTATGTTCAGCACTTGGAGTTGCATTCAATGCATGACTTGTGTTCTATAAATAAAGTTTGATTGAAAAGAAAATATTAAATAGGATACATAGGTTTGCTTGCTCTTTAGTGTGGTTTAAAGTGAAGCATATCTGGGTTCTCTCTCTCTCTCTCTCTCTCTCTCTCTCTCTCTCTCTCTCTCTCTCTCTCTCTCTCTCTCTCTCTCACTTGTGAGTCACTGTCACAACAGCCAGAATGTTCCATCCCTGCTCATTTCCATGACAACAGCAGCATGACATTTCCAAGTTTAGCCCCAAAATTAACAGATCCCGTTTTTTATTTTTATTTTAAATTAATGATATATAGCCATTGATCCCTGAAAAGTATAACTTATAAATGCCTTATGAGCTTAATTCAACTGTCTTACCCCGTCCGAACCTAAAATATAAGCTTATTTTTACTCCATGTTATTGTAAACAAACACTGTATAGTTTCCAAACACAGATAAAACTATCATTTTGATCTCATGGATGGTCAGTCATTGTATCCACTTTGTTATCGTTTGAATCCCAGATTGCCCGTTTAAATAGTGTGGTGGTAGTAGTAGAGTTGAGAATGGTAGTGGTTGAAGACTCAGACTGCATTTCTATTAAAGCATTCAGCAGTGAGGTTTTTTAACTGAATTCAGAGAAAATGATGGAACATACGTCGTTTATATGGAGGTATACTGCCCTCTAGCGGTCAGAAGTCATAATGATACCTGAGGCATCACAGCGCCACTGCTATAACGTCACACTCCATTGTATGTAGTATAACTGAATTGTTGTGTTTATCTGCTGGGGTATGTGTTTGGGGTGTTTGTGCAACGCCGGAGGAGGTCTCATGGCTCTGTGGTTGTTTGGCGGGCATGAGGGGCGGTTCTGCAAAGAGTAAAAGATACGAGTAAGCCGTGGTGGGGCAATGCCCTGAACAGACATGCTGGTTGAAGACATACATACAGACATTCTCATTGAAAGGTCAACCTTACAGTACAGTATGGCTCTAATGTATATACTACACAGTATGAATGTGCCAATCTACTGGATGTGCCTGTCTCACAATTTAAAAGTGTTGAGAATTCAATTATTCTAAGTCAATAATTAAAACCAGCTAACATAGGCTACTGTTTATTATGAATGAATGGACTTTATTGTCATTGCTACAGTACAGGTACCAAACAACGAAATTTAGGAGGGGTGGCTCCCCTGGTGTTAGGAAAGGAAAAAAAAAAAAAACTTTTAGAAAAAGAATAAAATCACAAGAAGGTAAGGAGCTGGTTTACATAAATAAAGGCTATGTACACAATCCACTGTACTATACTGCACAGATAGTCAACTAGGGTTGTCATGTTGTGTATTTCTCTTATTGGTTATGAATCAAAGAACAGTTATTGAGTTTAAGACAATTTAATCAGAGGTTACAAACAGATTTATACATACATGTGTTGATCCGTGGGCCAGGGCTGAAAAAGAGGCCGCTCTCTAGCTAGCCTGCTCGTTTTGTTCAAGAGGGGAGGGGCCAGAATGTATGTGTGTTTGCCCAACCCCCAGAGGTCTCTGTTGGTCATCTGGTTGCCATAGAACCCTCATTGTTAGAGGGCATCATGTCCTTGCATGCCCTGGTATGTGTGTGCGTTTAAAATATACTACATATTCATACATAGATCATACATACTACAGAAATATACGACACATCCCCCCTCGGACCACCCAGAGGGTGTTCCGAAACTAAACGACCACAAAACAAAAACAAAAACACAAAACCCCACATAAGAAACCAAAGAAAAAAAAAAAAAAAAATTTTTTTTTTTTTTTTTTAAATAAACAACAACAAACAGAAAAACTACACCAACACACAACACAAGAAGCACAATAACACAGACCAACCCAGGACCAGTATTAGGACCCAAAGATATCATAAACAAAAAATAGAAAACAACCAATAATAAAAAGAATCTTGAAAATAACAATCACAATTAAACTAAACACAGTTCATCATGCACAAATCAATACAGAAACTTCCAACGACCGATGTTTTCTTTGTCCTTGAAGCGTCAGGGTCAGAGGTTGCTAGCACATGAACCCAGTTGGAGAACAGCCTTTACCGCTGTCTCAGATTGATAACACTTTCATAGTCAGGAGCTTCCATTTTCGTTGCGCTAGGAACAGAACCTCTTTCCTATCTTTGCATAACCACCACATCACTTCTCAACTGACCTCAATCACACAAATACACAAACAATACACAAATAATGACATTCAGTTATCATAACATATAATTCCCCAACAGTAAGCACAGGACAAAGGGAATGCATTAATGCATAGATCTTCACCTCAGATGAGGACTAGTCTTCTGAAAAGTTCATTAACGTGGACTGAGTGACTGATTTTCCAAAAACAGTCAATGAGGCCCTGTCTCCTAAGAAAGTCAAAAATCATGTCTGCTATAATAGGTGCTCCTATCTTAGCAAAATAAGTTTCCCATGCCCCTAAGACCGTTTCCAGCCATGCTATCATCTGCTGTCCATTCCCGTCGTTCCCTTTGATCTGCTGCTTCACTACCCTATTCATAGTCTTTAATCTTTTCCTAACTGGTCGTCGTCCGTCAGTGTCATTGAGGTTCAGGCAGCCGCCTGGTCCCCTCCCACGCTGATCAAGGTCTGGGGAGTCGCCCTCAGCATCATCTGAAGCATGATGCAGGTACTCGCCAGCATCCCCAGTAGCACAGGTGTCCAGGCTTTGGACACTCCCAGGCTGGACCTCCAGACTGTCAACACTCTCTGCTTCGTTGGTTTCTGGTTCATTGGCATCTGGACAGCTTTCCACTGTCCCCTCGGTTTCAGGCACTGCCGGTAATGTCACTGGCTGTAACACTGGCATTGCCACTGGCTCTGGCAACACCACAGCATCTCCTCGTAGCTCCTCCTTTTCAGGTTCTCTGGGGACCTCGGCACCTGTTGGCACAACATCCTGCCTACTCTGTACATCCACCCCCCTGTCCACCACCCGTGGCCCTATTGGGGTAGGGATATGCCCAGACACCACTGGTGTACCCACTCTGATGTTGTTTCTCCAACAGACCCCACATTGACCTAAAGCATGGTCAATCTGTTCCATCAAATATGGACTCCAAAACCCATATTCCTTGGTGATCTTGCGTCTCACCTCCCCCCTAGCCACATGTGCTAATCCATGAGCTTCCCGTATTAACATGCCTATTAAATCTGAGGGTGCTACAACCAACCCCTCATGATTCCTCCATAGACCTGTGTCATCCTGACTTGCCCCCCTTGCTAGCCAAACGTTCTTGTCTAACGTAGTTACTCTACTCTGTAACATCAATAAATCCTCAAGTGTGACCATGCCCTGTAATTGCTTTTCATGTGTGACCAGAAGACCTTTACCTGCCTTGTCTGCTCCTGTAATGGCTTTGGCTGCATCTTCTGCAGCCCTGTTACCTTGTGTGACATGTGATGAGTCAGACCTGTGTGCGGCACACTTCACTATGGCTAATTCCTTTGGCTTCATCATGGCTTGTAACAGCTTCATGATCTGTGCGTGATGCTGTATAGGCGTACCATCAGTTCTCTTAAAACCCCGCCCCCTCCATACAGCTCCATTAAAATGACAAACATTATGTGCATAGGCAGAGTCGGTGTACACTGTCACTCTCCGTCCGGTTCCCAAGTTGCATGCTTCTGTGAGGGCAATCAACTCAGCCAACTGAGCTGAGCATGGCTGAGGAACTGCCTCAGCCTGTTCTACAATAAACTTTGAATTCTGTGCTTTAACTAAGGAATACCCAGCGCACAAAGTTTCTCCTACCCCGTAACAAGACCCATCAACCCAATATTCTATATCAGCTCCCTTTAAAGGCAAAGCTTGTAGGTCTGTTCTATGCTTAATCACTCTGGCTGTCGATGGAATCTGAGCACCGGATGGCACCGTCACCTGACAGCCGTCAGGTGTGCATTTTACTGTACAGTTCAATTGGCATAGAGCATCTCTCCCTAGCAGCCCTGTTGGCGTGTGTTCTGACACAAGTGTTGACAGAGTTGCTCTCTGTCCCTTGTACTCTAAGTCTACAAGCTCAGTTGTAGGAATCAGCTGTTTAATTCCCTCAAATCCGATTGTCTTCACATATTCTCTAGACATAGGGAGGTGCGTGGCGCCTTCAGGCTTCTGTGTCACCACCAGCTGGCACCTCCCACTCGGATCTTCCGGGCACCCCTATAGGCCAGCTGCTGGGCCTCCGTAAGGGTTCATCACTCCTGGAGCAGGTGTAGTAGGGGGCCAATATCCTCCTCTTTGGCTCCCCCCTGCGCCCCCCTGGGGCCTGTTGCAGCAGGTACAGGCTAGATGTCTATTCTGGTCGCATTGGTAACATGGTTCTAGCATCTCCTTCCCTGCTGCTGTCCATCCCCCTGGTGGTGGTCCTTGGCCAGGCTGTGTGTACATCTGGTATGGAACCGCTTGCACCCCTGGTGGTCCTTGTGGGTATGGATACCCCCCTTGTGGCCCCTGTGGGTAGGACTGGTAAGTAGCAGGATACCCCCCTTGTGGCCCCTGTGAGTAGGACTGGTAAGTAGCAGTCTGCACTCCAGGTGGCTGTTGCTGTGGGGCTAAAGCCTGCACTCCCTCTATGTTCCTCTCGCTTTCAGTCAATTGCACATGAGTCAATATTCTGAGTGATTCTTCGTCTCGTGTTTTCTGTATCTGAATATTCTTTCGATATAACTCAACTTGATGAGCTACGTGGTCTATATAAACAGCTTTGTTCATGTGTCGTAGCCCCACCACTTCTGCTAGCTTATCCTTAACTGGGGTAGGAAGCCCTTCTTGTATTTTTTCCCTGATTATGGATTTTTCTAAGGGGTTATCTTCAGCGTCTTTCCCTGTCACACTTCTCCATTGAGAGTGCACACGGGCCACAAAACCCCGGGGATTCTCATCTCCCCCCAGTGGCTTCACAATGATATTGTCTGGGTGAATGTGAGTAGGGTAGATCTCCCTGATTGCTTTCCACAGTTTGCCTCTGTTTGCTGCGAAGAGCTCTGGATCATAAACTGATGTATTGATATATCTATGAAGTCCTGCCTTCATCAATATTTCCTGCATTGTATCCAATCCTGCAATAAGAGCTAAGAGTCTTTTCAGGTCTCCCATTGCGGCCTGCGTTCCTGTCAGTCTCACGTCCATCTCAGTAGTCCACGGGTATCCGCCGTCTTGAAGAACGGGGAGCTTCTCCATCACTTCAGACAGATCTGTATGATGCCACGGATGATATTCCATCTTGTTACCCCGAATCAGCACTGGACAGTTCTTTAATGTATTTGATGACATTCGGTGACAATCTTCCTCTCTTTCCGCTTTCTCCGGGCGTCTTCTCCCACCTTTCCTTTCGGCTGTGGCTATCATCTTCCTGACCTGCGCGTTGTAGCCTCCATCTGCATTGTCGTCATCACTTGAGTCTTCACTGCCATCTTCGCTGTCATCTTCCTCGTCACTCCTGTCGTCCCCTTTTCCCCTTGGCTCCTTCTTGGTCTTCTTCTTCTGGGAATGGTCCTCCAGTGCCTTAGCATATGGAGGGGGACTGGAGACAGGACACATGTCTGGGGATGGAATGTTCAATTTCTGTTCCAGTGTTCTGGCCAATTCTTTTTTCTTTTCCGGTTCCATCTGAGCTATTTTCTGTCCCTCTACCTTAAATAGATCTAAAATAGCTAACTCTAACTTGCGTTTCTCTGATCTAATCTTTCCTCTTTGATGTGCTTTGTGCCCATTGATAAGTATTTCCAATGTTGCAATTATTTGTAAATTAAGGCTGCCCTCTTTCGGCCACGGCTGTTCAATGTATGCCCAACGGCTATTCCATTTCGTAGACATTTTGCTAATTTCCCTAACAAGAGGATTCATTTTTTCCACTACAGCCATAGGGGATAACGTAGCCAACATTCCACGATGTTCACTAATATCTTTTAACAGCTTCGTTGAATTTGACCCCATTCTACTTGCTCAATATGCTGACAATATTCTATATTAGATAAGGTGTACGCTTCTTACAACCCACCTTATTTTGCCTTATTTGCTAAACAAATGCTAGTCCAATATAACTGTATTAACCATCCCCACAAAACCCTGCAACTTCAGAATAACAGACTTGCCTCTTGTGTATGTCAGTGCAGTATTAACTTAAATCTAATATCTGTGTAAGTACTTTATACTTAAATGTGTTTCCTAATTGTTTATGAACATGTGTCACTTAATTGCTCATTCAATACTAATTACAGTTCTGGTCAACACAATTATTAAATCACAAAGGCTGGTCAACACCTAAGTATTCACCGATTTACAAAAACCCTTTTACTGCTTAATTATCAATACAAACTATTCTGCTATTCCTAATCAAAAGCTGTGGACATGACCTAACTTGAAATAAAAGATGTAAATTACAAATATTAATTATAACCTGTAAAGAAATCGACTTGTTATTTGGAAAATGATTAATTATTAATTACAATCTGTAAAGAAATCGACTTGTTAAGTGAAAGGAATGAATGATTAGTTAGAATTATTCATTGACACTTCATTGATGTAAACCTGTGAAGTCAATTAGCTATTATCAACATATCAAACAAAGGAATGGTTATCATTAGATTGTCACAAAACAATTGATCAAAGTTTTGTGAAAACAGAAAAATAAAATGATCTGAATAATTAATTCAATCAATTTGTAATTAATTAAATTAATTAAAGTAATGTAATATATTACAATCATTTACAACCATCTATTTATTAATGTATCGGACTGTTTCATCGACCTCAGATGTATCTCCCTGAGGATTAGTATTTTAAAATGTCTTGTCGTATTTTGTCCAGCAGGCGGCGCCAAGCAACCGACTTGCGTATCGATTGCGCATGCGCCAGCTCCTCCGTGTAAAATGGAGTAGGGGAAGGAGGGGCTAGTCTTTGTCCTTCTCCTCTGAGGGGAAACCCGCTGCTGTGAAAAGATTAGTCTCACAACATATATTTTGCTTTCCACAATACTGTTATTTTCCACGACACAACAATTTCACGATTATCTTTCAATCCAGTTAAACTATTATTTATCTCATTCAAATATTCTACAATGCATTCACGTTTTCCTCATAGAGATGGCCTCTGTGTGTGTCCTTCCTCAAGGACAAAGACAATGGCGTCTAAGAATGGATTCTCTGACACAGTTCTGAAGAATCGATTTCTTAGTCTATAACAATAATGCTCTTTTCAATGCAATTTAACTATTAGTTACCGAACTAAATCTTACACGGTCCCTTCACAGAGATATCTAGGCCTGTGTGTGTCCGCGCGTGTCTGCGCGCGTGCCCGAGCGTGCGTGTTTCTGCTCCGCTGACAAAGGGCAAAGGACAATGCAAATGGCGCCTAAGCTCCGCTGACAAAGGACAAAGCAAATGGCGTCTAAATGCCAATGGCGTCTAAGACACACTTCTGCTACAGTTCTACAATAATGACTTATTACGCTTTATCAAAACACAATTTTACACACACACTCACGATATTCCGTAATACCACTATTAGTTACACAACTAATATCTTAACATAAAAAAGCGAATTACCAAATTCAGCCCTATATCACCAATACAAACACTCAAATCCCTTACCAATCTAATCGTATATTTACAAAAAACGGGCTTCAAAGTCCGGCTCTCACCAACCCCACTTATTAAAGATTATGAAAAGTTTGTTTCTATTCCAACAAGATACTTTACTTTAAGGTTGTTTTAGTCTCAAAGAAAATGTTTGAAAAACACAGCCATTCCACACAATCATACCTTTCTTGCAGCTTCAGTTTTCAAACATAGATTTCCCTTTTTAGACTCCGTTGCTAGGCTCGCCATGTGTTGTGTATTTCTCTTATTGGTTATGAATCAAAGAACAGTTATTGAGTTTAAGACAATTTAATCAGAGGTTACAAACAGATTTATACATACATGTGTTGATCCGTGGGCCAGGGCTGAAAAAGAGGCCGCTCTCTAGCTAGCCTGCTCGTTTTGTTCAAGAGGGGAGGGGCCAGAATGTATGTGTGTTTGCCCAACCCCCAGAGGTCTCTGTTGGTCATCTGGTTGCCATAGAACCCTCATTGTTAGAGGGCATCATGTCCTTGCATGCCCTGGTATGTGTGTGTGTTTAAAATATACTACATATTCATACATAGATCATACATACTACAGAAATATACGACAGTCATATTGCACAATAGTATTTTTTCACGTTATTTAAAGTGTCACAGTTTGCAGGCTTGAAATGTACATGTTTGTGCCTCAGCACTACACCTGATTTTTTCAGTCCAGCAGCTGCCATACAATCCGTCCAGACTGTCCAGGGCCGAGAACTTAGGTCTTTGCTGTGTTCATATTATATATGACAGGTTGATCTGGCCCACTGATGAGATTAGGTAGCTGTAGTTTCTTCACTCACTACTGCCAAAGAATCCTGGAACACTCATCGCCTAGAGCGCTTTAGTGTTTTATGTGATGTTTACCTAGCAACTTTGATTGGTGTTTGTCACGAAGCATCATCATTTATGGTGTATAATAATAATAATAATTTATTAAATTTATATAGCGCTTTTCCAAGGCTCAAAGACGCTGACAATATATGATACACATGGGGAGACACAAAAACAACAAGTAACAACAACAAGTAACATGGAACACAGAGTCAGCGAACGGGGAGGGGGGGGGGTGTAGAGTCCGGTGTTGATGTTGCTGGGAGCCTCGATGGATGTGGCGGCGGCAGCGGAGAATGCCTGCCTTGGTGGCAGCAGCAGCAGTGAGGCGATGGTTGTGGTTCAGTGAGTGTAGGTGAGACGAGAGAAGGGCAGGGGGAGGTGGGGGGCAGGTGAGATGGCCGGGAGTCCAGGGCAAGACGACAGGCAGTGGACCAGAGCGACCATGTATGAAGTCACCCTTTATTCATCCTCTGCACTAAATGAGTTGCAACATGTATTCATAAATGTAATTCTTTAATCAGTCAATCAAATGTATTTCAATAGTAGGATAGTATTAGAGGTATGCATGGTAGTGTCCCAGGAGCACATCTGTTAACCTGCCCCAGGATCAGGGGGTTTGACCTGTTAACCTGCCCCAGGACCATGGGGTCTGACCTGTTAACCTGCCCCAGGACCAGGGGATCTGACCTGTTAACCTGCCCCAGGACCAGGGGGTCTGACCTGTTAACCTGCCCCAGGACCACACCTGTTAACCTGCCCCAGGACCACACCTGTTAACCTTCCCCAGGACCAGGGGGTCTGACCTGTTAACCTGCTCCAGGACTGGTAGTCTGACCTGTTAAGAAACATTTGCGGTGGTGAAAATAAGGCACAGATCAGTACATTAGATGTGTCTCCTTGTTGATTCAATATGTTCAATTGAAGGGTTCATTCTGTGTGTATTCCTCATTGTATAAATTAATCTGTAAAATCAACACTGCTGAACACATCCCAATGCAGTGCAAACTTATTATTATCTTGGGTGTCCCTTTGTTTATTAATGCATTTATGGTGTGTACATATTTACATCTGAATTACAGGCACATAATTACATCCTCATCATCACTCCACAGATATGATAACAGTACTCAGACATGAACAAGTGGTCTCCCAGACACAGAGTAGACTGGAGATTCTCTGTTGGAGAAGATTAGTCAAGTTAGTCCAGGGTCAGTCTTAATCTGGGTCCAGGGTCCGACTCCGGATATAGGAAAATTCCCCTTGGTGATGCAATGCCCTTCGCTGACACAGCACAGAGTAGCCAGTCTAGCTGCCCAGGTGTTTGGTGTGTCTTCCTTGTGCAATGAGTTTCCCGGTGGCTTTGCTGGTGAGGTCTACGGTGGCGAACGCCAGGGTTCTCCCTTGCTTCAGGACCTGGGCAGTAATGAGCACGTCCTCGCCAACCTTGGCAGCATTCATGTACCTGAAAGTAGAAGAGAGAGATTTTCCATTAAGTGTTTTGACAGGCTACTGTTTAATCTGTAACTGTATCTGTAACTGTTTAATCTGTTTACAGTTTAATCTTCCAAACCCCCTCTGTGTGATGAGCAATATGTAGCAGGGGAGGGTGGTGGAGGATGAAATAAGAGGACTGCAATGATACCATTTCATTCTGTGCATTACAATGAGCCAGCCTCCACCGGCCTCCCCTGGAGTAGTAGTAATCATATCACAACCAAAATAATTCTGCCCGTTCCACATGTTGATTGGTGGTAGTGGTGGCGTCACCAAGAGCAGGTAATAGTGAGTTTGACCGGAGATCAGAAGAACATGAGTTCTTCTGATCCCACTTGAGGAGAACACCAGTAGTTTGCCCGTGTGTAAGCCACTTAGCTGTAAGTTACTCCAAGGAGACTGTAAGTCGCAAGAGTCTGCAAAAAGTAAATGTTTCTTTACGCACGTGATGTTCATGTCAACACTGACTCCCGGTGCACCGCGTTCGCTGTACATGATGGCCGTGGTGGAGATGACGTCGACCAGCGTGGCTGTCAGGCCGCCGTGCAGGGTGCCTCCTCGGTTAGTGTGCTCCTCCTCCACCCTCATCTCACACACCACCTTCCCCGGAGAAGCTGATAAAATGTCCACCTGAGGAGCAATTCATTCAATGAATGGCGCGTGACGTGTCAGCAGGGCAAAACATTAACACCAGACAAATCGTGACGTTAGAATTATAAGGTTCTATCTCCATTTTTGTCAAAATTGAGTTTCTTACATAATCTGATCCATTAGGTGTTTATTAACGCCTGTGTGGTGTTATTTTTTAAAATGTTGACATTTTTTAGTTAGTAATTCATAAAATACAAAGGTTCCATCTCACAAAACATAATGGAATGTAAAAACTTTGACGCTCAATATCTCTGAACTGCCCTAAACGGAGATAGAACCTTATCATTCTAAGCTCACGAAATGCTGGTAAATCTGTCAATCTTAGCAGCCACTTTGGCAGGTAGCAAACAACGGTTAACGAATACAATGCTTCAATTCAAATCTGTCAAATATTGGTTAAAAAATATGTGACGACTTCATGTTGGTTAAAAAAAAAGGGGGGGGGGGCTAGTGGGAAAAATGTGGGATTTCGGTGGTGTGGGTCTATGACAACACCTAGGTCACAAGTCATGAGAAACACGACTCAATGGCTATGTGGGTTAAGTGTCACAGGTCACACAAGATCGAAAAAGAGAGTACCATACCTTGCTCAAAACTCTGTCGAATCCCGGAGTATCCACCATTGCTCGCATAAGTTGTTTTATTGAGTTTAAAGACAGGGAAACCATGATTAACCCGGTATGTGTGGTCAATGTCAACTGCAAGTTGAGTTTAATCCTAACCGGAAACTGGTCCGTTGGCTATGTCTACCGGAAGGTACTATTGACAAAGTTCAGCTGTTGTTTTGAGTCCTCTGCATGGTGATAGTTTGTTTCACATTACTTCAGCCAGTTATAATATAACGTAATTATAATAAACGTCAGGCATGTTTACAATGACGGGTTATGATGTTTGTTTTAAGATGTTTCCTGCGAGTAGATGTATGTTTATATAATTGTGTTTCAACCCGGACTGTTTTCCAAGGTGCATCTACACGTAACACGTTGACCATCAACAGATAGCTATTTAGCTTTTAATATGTTGTGTTTGACAGTCTCTAGCACATTTAATATGTTGTGTTTGACAGTCTCTAGCACGTACAGTCAATATCAATCATGAGTGATACGTCCGGGTCAGAAAAACAGTCCGTTTTGACTAGTTTGGAAGAAACAAGGACTCGTCTCTGTGAAGAGTTTGTCACAGTCACTGGCTCGGACAGCGCCGTGGCTCAGTGCTACCTCGCTGAGAACGACTGGGAGATGGAGGTAGCTAAACTTATATTATATATACTTATATATATTATAGCTATAGCTTAAGTTTGCTAGCTAGCCACAAGCCAGCTCAGCAGCTGGACCGTAGACTAACTACGAGCTGCACAGACATACAGTACACATTCAGTTGAACTGCCTTTGTGAAGAATTGTAGCCCAAAATCGATGTGCTATAGTCCACTTGTTGTGATAGTAAGTTATGCTACTATCATTATGGTAATAGGGCTGGCAAACGTATTCACAGATGAATCTTTTCTGCCCTCCCCTTTAGAGGGCGGTGGGCTCCTTTTTCGACGCTGACCTGGAGGCTGTGTTCGAAATAAAGGATTCACCAGAGAGAGACAGCCCCAAAAAGAAGAGACAGAAGTTGGACAAACCGTTAAACAAACCTAAGGCAGACTGGTAAACACTATACTTATCTACACTATACTACAAATGCAATCCTAATAATAAACATGCTCTAAAATCACGACATTTTAGATCATATCTTATATGTGCCCAACCCTACGACTCCGATTGGATCAGCAATCGTCTCGTTGAATACATTTCACATTTCAGTCCTGTGTGTGTGACTATGTTACATACTAATCTGCCCTTTGGCCCCCGCAGCATTGACCTGACTGAGGATGAGCCTGCCTGCTCCAGCAGCTCCAGCTCTGTGGAAGCCAAAGCCAAAGCCAAACACAAAGCCTCTGAGAAGAACCAGGAGGAGGAGGAGGAGGAGGAGGACGACAGGAAGCTGACACTGATCTCCTGGAACGTCGACGGACTAGACACAGTCAACCTGGGAGAGCGAGCCAGAGGCCTGTGCTCATACCTCGTCCTGTAAGTCAGGGTTTGTCAACTCCGGTCCTCCATTAGAGGCTACTAAAGGCTACCACAGAGTGGAGTCTATCTCCTCCATTAGAGGCTGCTCTCTAGGCTGCACATTGCTGTTCTAGCCCAGCGCTAACAACTGATTCGGCTCATCACCGGCTTGTGCCACCCGGGGGTGTAACCAGCTAGGACTGGAGATGAGAACCACACTGATAAGGCTACTGCACTGTACAATATACTATGTTACAATACAAGATAAGAGATTCTGTCTGTTTTCCACACGAGTGGTCACAATTGGCTGGTGAAGTGCAGTATTTGAACAGCGATCTCTCCTCCATGCAGATATACCCCAGACGTGGTGTTTTTACAGGAGCTCATCCCACAGTATGTTCAGTACCTGAAGAAACGGGCCGTCAGCTACACCGTCATTGAGGGTAAATGTTTCTTTATTAAAAGGATCCCCATTAGCTGTTGCCCATGGCATCATTCATTCCGATGTACATTCATTTCTGACTCTATCCATGACCAACACTGGACCTATTGATCAGCTTAAGTAGTGCGTAGTGGTATTTGAATGAGGACTTGCTATTGGATTGACGTATAGAGGGGGCAGCTATTCCAATGGTTGATGTCACAATAAATGACATAGATTTTGGGCAAGGTAACATGATTTGTCCATCACCTGCTGTTCTATTGAAATGACTAGTCATACGATCCCTAAATATTGCCTATACCACAGTCAGTTAAGCTGTGTGTTGACTTGGCTTGGCTATGCTTTTCTTAGTGGGTCTTAGTTAATGTGGACATTGAAAGAGAAGCACACTGTTTTCTTATGACACACAACATTCTGTTTCCCTGATACCAGGAAGTGAGGATGGCTACTTCACTGGCTTTCTGCTGAAGAAGTCCAGAGTGAAGCTGGTGAAGAGTGAGATCGTCAGCTACCCAGGCACACAGATGATGAGGAATCTGCTTGTTGCTCAGGTTGGTCCACAGTAGGGGTGGGCATCGACGATCGATAATTGATCGATAAGGATCTTGGTCGATCACAAAATAAAACATTTGGTCGATCACAAAAAAACTAAAAAAAAGTTTTATTTTGTGATCGACCAAGATCCTTATCGATCAATTATCGATCGTCGATGCCCACCCCTAGTCCACAGTCTCAATTAAGAGGTCAGAGTAATAGATTCATTGGGTTATGCAGAATGCTGACTGTTTCTCTTGATATGACATATCATCTCTACTCCCCCTGTATTAATAAAGGTTAAATAAATATTCTCTCTCTCTCTCTCTCTCTCTCTCTCTCTCTCTCTCTCTCTCTCTCTCTCTCTCTCTCTCTCTCAGGTGAAGTTCAAGGGCCAGGAGCTGTGTCTGATGACATCACACTTTGAGAGCTGTAAGGGCCAATCAGAAGAGCGGATGAAGCAGCTGAAGGTGGTCCTGAAGAGGATGAAGGAGGCACCTGACAACGTCACCGTGCTCTTTGCGGGGGACACCAACCTGAGAGACAGCGAGGTAAAGCTGATGCGCCACCTCTGTCCACAGTAGACACGAGGCAAGGCACTTTGGCTTGGTTTGGATTACTTGGGGTGCACTTGTTTTAGCTTGGGAACCAAATGTGTAAATATTGGCAGATATTTGTAAACAAACTAAACGTAAAATAGGCACCTAAAGGCCAAGCCTTGAACCTCGACACCAGATTTCAGAAAGAGCTTTGTTTGGACTAAAATAGCGCTGGACTCCAAATGTTCTTCATCCTCACTCCCCATGCATCTATCACGGTCATTAAGCACCATTTTAAAAGCTCAATCCTACATTCCTGGATCTTTAACATCAGTGTAATGTGTTGTGTTCCAGGTGGCGAAGGTGGGCGGCCTGCCCAGCGGGGTGTGTGACGTGTGGGAACGGCTGGGCAAGCAGGAGCACTGCAGGTACACCTGGGACACCCGAGCTAACAGCAACAAGAGCGTCCCGTATGTCAGCCGCTGTCGCTTTGACCGCGTGTACCTCCGACCGGCCAGGGAGGGCTCCGGCCCCCGTATGGCCCCAGACCACATCGCCTTGGTGGGCCTGGAGAAGCTGGACTGTGGCCGCTACACCAGCGACCACTGGGGCATCTACTGTAGCTTCACCACCGGGTCCTGAGGCTGAGGCTGAGGAGCTGCCCTAAGAGACGAGCGCTTGGCCCTACGCCCTAGGCATGAGTTGTTCCTGAGACCCATTATTCCTACTGACTACTACCACCGGCAGATGCTATCTGGGATCCTTGGGACGGCCCAGATTCTGACGTCGCCGTGTTGAAGTTGAGATTGAAAACGGTTAAGATTACGGTTGAGTTAAGGGATATGGTCACGGTAAAGGTTAAGGATAGGGTCGTCCCAAGGATCCATTTTAGCATCTAGCCTTTACCATTGTGGTAAAGCCTACCATTCCTGGGACTGAGAATCAAATGCTTGTGTAGTACTCCCAGGAAGAACGTGGAAGGGGAGTGGCTCAACTTGTTAATAGAATGTTGTCATGGATGTATAGGGAGCCATTGGTTGCCATGGGGACACTGTATGTATACGATGTATAGGGAGCCATGTTGACACTGACAGTATGTCTGTGCTTTTAAGGGTTAAAAACTGTTTTCACTCTTCCCAGTGCCTTTAGCCCAGTATGTTCTGCTGTAATGGGGTCATGGGAGGTTCCTGTGTGTTTCCAATGATTCTTCAACCCCTTAAAGGTGTATAGCGATCGAGCATCATAAGGAAGATGTATGTGTACCTTGTTTGAGCTACATTTATAATTTAATTTCCATATTGTGGAATGACACCTCCATTTTTACAACATGTGATTATCATTTACAGAACTGCTGTATGTTTTGATTTTAGTTTGGAAATGTGATCAGAACGGAGAGCAGAGGATTGTTTCACCGACATTGTTTTCTTAACTATCTTGAAAGCACTTGAATAAAGTAAGAATGAATGATTTTCCGTTTTTCTTTAAAGTGAGAGCTAGCCAGATATGCGAATACATAACATCATATAAAATGTATAATCAAGTCTAGGCTTGATAAATTTGAGGCAATATTTTCAAGAGATATAGGTATCAACATCTCTTAGACTTCTCTTAATAGCACCTATCAAAACGGTGTTACAATGTGCTTTACAAATGTGCAGGCAAGCACATAAAACAAAAGTACTGGTAGGAAAACAGCAAAACACAACAACACATTAAAAACGATACGGGCAGCATGAGTTAAAGGCTAGTGTATAAATGAGTTTTAAGAAGAGATTTAAAAGAAAATACTGATCTTGTCATCCTAATATCCCCAGGCAGGTCGTTCCAGAGTATCGGGGCCCTAATTGCAAAGGCACAGTCACCCTTTGTCTCCTGAACGGCCTGCTGGTCTTCAAATATTAGACCAATACCTCCATGAAAGAAAACGAGACGGATTTCAATTCCATCTGGAATACATCAAAGAGAGAATGCTTCAGAGATATTTAAACGGTCACATTCAATGATTTAACATTAGTATATTGTGTCATTTTTAGCTGCCCCCTATGCTCGAAGAACGTTACCTGGCACCATGACCATCAAATGTAAGTCCGTTTCACATTTTAAACTACTCTGCGTTTTTGCCAGTATGAGTCTGTTCTGTCTGCAAGGACTCTTCACGTATTGTCATATTTCTGTTGTGATGCTCTTGATGTTAAGAATGGTAGGCAAAAGATCGGTACATAAAACATCCATAGGGTCGTTATGAGCGCGGCCGTTATGACATCTGACCACTAGGGAGCAGTATAAGTGCACAAATTGCAATATTGTCGCAGCTTGGTGAATGTGTGGAGAAATGCCAGTGCTAAATGCATAATTTCCATATGCACCCTGTTGGTCCCCAAATGAATAAGATATTACACTATTGGCTCTGAATGATGATTTTATCACTGTTGAGAGCTGTGATAATATCATAGCACAGCAATATTTTGAATGTCCCCAGTGGATGTGAAGGTTGACCTTACACAGACCTCAGTTATACCCCTTATGAAACCAAAAATATTTCTAGGTCAAGTGATCATAGTAACTTAATTATCCACAGGCACTGGGGAGAGCGTATAGACAAAAGTCTGTTCATGTCTTATTCAAGTAGTAGTCTAGTCCTCGCTAGCTTTTTAACTAGGGCAGTGGAAGCGTGAGATGAGTCTAGACCTGTCTTTTGTTTGTATTATGAGTTTGCAGAGCTGTGCGATTCTTTCCTCCGAATCTAATAATAGACATGTTTATGGTTGGTATATGAATTTGCTCCATGTGATTCTCTCCTGCACTCTGGCCTGGTTTTTAGATGAGATATACACTCTTAACGATAAGTAGAGAAGGTTGATAACAGGCTGTACAAACTCATTACGTCAGAGGATAGAAAGTATCTCATAGTTGGATCAAAGGCAACACTACATAGTAACTAATCTCAGTAGTACAGTGTATAACTCATACAACAGAGGTAGTCTATTCACAGGACTGTGTGCTCCATCGTCATGCTCTGGGAAAACAATTATGAGTGAATCTTAAATGAAAGGAAATAGAGAAGAGAGAGACAGATAGGCCTACCTCTTTTTCACCAATGCGAACCTAGTTCTAGTTCTGGGCTGGTACTATTGCTGGTTCGCAGTTGGTTAAACTTGTGAACCTTCTATGGTTGCAGGTTTGCTTTTGAGCTCATTGGAATGGAATTAGGAATGGTATCAAACCCATATCAAACACCTGTGATGCCACTCCTCAGTCCTTTCCATGCATTCCAATGAGCCCATCCTCCGATCTTTCTACCACCACCAGCCTCCGATCCTTCCCATGTTCCCTCGGCTTTACTCTCCCCTCCTCATGGATCTCACTGTACACTGAACTACTACTTTCACCTATCCTCTCAGCCTCTCCACCTCCACCAGCTGCCTTGGGAAATAACCTCCTGAAAAGGAGAAGACTGATAAAGGAGAGGAGAGAGAAAAGAGGAAAGAGGAGAAGAGCGAGGAGAGGAGAGGAGAGAGGGGATAAGGAAGAGGGGAGAAGAGAGAGGAGAGGAGAGCAGAGATGAGAGAGGAGAGAAGAGGAGGGGAGCGGAGAGTGGAGGAGATAGGGGAGAAGGGAGAGGAGAGAGGGGAGAGTAGTGACCTCCAGAGGAAGGACACAGCTGTGCCTCCCCTCTGATGACATCATCCTGCCCCCGCTCCCCAGTTCTAGATGGCGGGATTAGCAGAGAAGTTACCTAGGTGCCAAAGACAGAGAGACGGGTCTCTCTAAATGGCCATGCTACAAAGGACGCAGTGTACTCCCTTGGATCAGGAACATGAGCTGTTTGTTCCTGTTGGTCAGGGTTAAGCTTGGATATAAATTAAAGTCATTATTTCGTTTAGGGGTTTGTTTAAAACATCCCATTAGAGTGTTATTTAGTTTGAGTACTGAGAAAAGCACTACACAAAATATGTGCATTATTACGATTATGATTATTATTGTTACATCTCAGCAGCAGGAATGAGTGACAGCAGGTATGACCAATCAAGAGGTCTATTACAAGCACGTTGCATCATGGGAACAGTGTCCAGCATCAGAGCAGAGCAATTGTCCAATCGCCAATAGGAAGAACACAGCCTCCAAGTCAGGCGACACAGTGACGTGGTGCGTTTGTTCGTACGTCAATTACTATCAACCCATTTAAAAGCACACACAGATACAACAGTTCGATAATTGTGTTTATTGTTTAGTATTGGTATTGTTGTGAAGCACTTTGACATTTGTCACATGTAAAAAGTGCCTAGTACAAATATATAATATATAATAAATATATACAAATACATTGGATTCATTGATTTCACCTCATCAGGTGCTATGGTGCCAGAGGATTCAGTGTTGTCAAGGAAGTTGTGAAATCAGACATTGGTGAACTTCTGTCCTCTGTGGTGTGGTCAGTTAGTGTTGGGTGGAGGTGGAGACAGTGCCAACTTCTGTGCTCTGTAACATAGAGATACAAAGATATCAGATACTTAGATCATACAAATTGTCTGTTTATAAAGAGCCAAACATTGAAATGTATGGATTTAGAATTTAATTAAAAATTATGTTTAAGGTTATAAATAACATGTTGCCAAGCAACATTCAGAAAATGTATATGGGTAGAGAAGGTGGTTATTATTTAAGAGGGACTTTGAATCTAAAACAGCCTGGTGTTCGTAAGACTCTGAAAAGTATGTGCATCTCTGTTTGTGGGGTATCCCTTTGGAATGGACTAGATGTGAGTGTAAAACTGAGCAAAAATATGAATAAATTCAAAGACCACTATAAACAAGTGTTTTGGGACATGTACAGGAGTACTACTACTGAGTAGTAAGATTACTACTACTCTGAGTAGTAAGATGACTGAAGTACATCTTAATTTTCTGCATTTGATATTTCTGTTGTATATATGGATTGTATATGGACATTTTTCAATATATTGTAAGGAAGGCAGGACTAGATACGTTTTCACTTCTTCCTGTCCCCTCCCGAACACACTAGTGTAAATTGCACAAGGTGAACTTTTTTTTACTTTTTACTTTTTATGTTTTTATATATATGTTTATTGTGTTTGGGACAAATCAAAATCAAATCAAATCAAAACATGGTCGGACAGGTAGTGATTGAGTGGACGGTGGTGTACTTCTGTGCTCTGTAACATGGTCAGGTAGTGACCAGAGCGGACGGTGGAATACTTCCGTGCTCTGTAACGTGGTCAGATAGAGATAGGCGGGTCATAGGATGGGCAGATGGATGGAACAGCTGTCCGGGGCAAGACAGACACGTGACTCAGCCAACAGCCTTGAGTAACAGCCTGGTGTGTGTGTGTGTGTGTGTGTGTGTGTGTGTGTGTGTGTGTGTGTGTGTGTGTGTGTGTGTGTGTGTGTGTGTGTGCGTGCGTGTGTGCGTGTGCGTGTGCGTGTGTGTGTGTTTGAGTGCGTGTGCGTGCGCATGTCCTTCTGCCATGGTCGATCATCCTTTAACGTCTTGAAATGAGTAAACATGACTTCCTCTTCCTCCCAGTTTCTACCAGAGGAGGCATAGCCATGAGGGCCAGCTAACACTTTCTCTCAGTGTCCTCCCTCCATCCCTTCATCTGTCTCTCCCTCCATCCCTCCCTCCCTCCTTCCTCCATCCCTCCCTCTCTCCCTCTGTTACCCTGGTTTGTGTCTCCATCCCCCCCCTCCCTCTCTCCCTCTCTCCTTCCCTCTGTTACCCTGGTTTGTGTCTCCACCCCCCCCCCCCATCCCTCTCTCCCTCTCTCTCCCTCCCTCTGTTACCCTGGTTTGTGTCTCCACCCCCCCCCCATCCCTCTCTCCCTCTCTCTCCCTCCCTCTGTTACCCTGGTTTGTGTCTCCATCCCTCTCTCCCTCCCTCTGTTACCCTGGTTTGTGTCTTCATCCCCCCCTCCCTCTCTCCCTCTCTCCCTCCCTCTGTTACCCTGGTTCGTGTCTCCATCCCCCTATCCCTGATGGTCAGAATGTGACAGAGAAGGGTGAAGATGCCCCTAAAGACAGATTTGGGGCCAGTTTAGTGTTTATCTCACCAGTGGTGGTGGTGGAGGTCAGGATGTGTGTGTGTGTGTGTGTGTGTGTGTGTGTGTGTGGAATAAGCAGATCCCCGGAGCTGTCCTAGTGCAAGAGCTACACGACTACAGTACATCTTTCCTCTGAAGCATAGCTAGCAGAACAAGCTAACACTTTCCCCCAACGCCCTGCTCTCGTCCTCTGGTGTTCTGGGTGGTGTGTGGACAACAATAATACACAACAACAATAATGCTGAATTTTATTTGTGCAGCACTTTTCATTTGTAAGACACTAAAAACAACTCAGGGGACTACAGGGAGGCCTGTCTAAAGAGACATGATATAACCAACATACTCTACATGGCCACAAGTATGTGGAGACCTGAACATCACACCCTTATGTGCTTGTTGTACATCTCATTCCAAAACCAAGGGCATTAATGTGGAGTTGGTCCCCCCTTTGCTGCTATCACAACCTCCACTCTTCTGGGAAGGCTTTTCACTTGATTTTGGAAAATGGTTGTGAGGATTTGCTCCCTTTTAGCCACAAGAGCATTACTGAGGTCAGGTACTGATGTTGGACAAGAAGGCCTGGCTCGCATTCAGCGTTCCAATTCATCCCAAAGGTGTTCGATGGGGTTGAGGTCAGGGCTCAGTGCAGGCCAGTAAAGTTCTTCCACACCAAACTCAGCAAACCATGTCATTATGGACTTTTTTTTGCATTGTCATGCTGAAACTGGAAAGGGCCTTCCCCAAGTGCATCCACATACTTTTGGCTATGTACCATGAGTGGATGACAGGACCTCTCGGTTCATGGGTTGTTAATACAGTTGTTGGAGTCCACGGCAGGCATGGAAAGAAGACATGAACCAGGATAAGAGAGGGAGGGAGGGAGGGAGGGAGGAAGTGATGGAAGGACAGGCACAGATGGCTGGGAGGCAGTGGTCTCATGTGTGATAGGGGGGCACACAGGGCTGCTCACAAGCAGCTGAAGACCAATTTGAGCAATGTCTGTCTCTGTCTGCTTCTGTCAACACAATCACTCTCACACACACACACACACACACACATTCAGAAGTGCATGCACACACACTCAGAAGTGCAAAAATATGCATACATGCACACGCACCAACACACACACACACACACACAACCCCCTGTGTGCTGTCAGTGACGGAGCAAGGGCAAGCAGCCTAAGCGTGCCTGCCCTGCTCCGCTGCTCTATATCACCACAGCAACGACATGACATCCATCACTTCTGGAGTCTGACATCGGTGTGACAACACAGCCCAGGAGCCTGCATTATTTCTGTCTGCGGAGAGACGCTGTGAAGAGCTGCAGGGCCTCTTCATCATCACAATCATCGTCCTCATCATCTATAGAGAGACGCTGTGGAGAGCTGCAGGGCTGGCCTCAGACGTAGTGCTGCTAACACTGTCCTCTTCATCATCATCCTCAACATCATGATCCTCATTATCACCATCATTATCATCAACATCACCATTACCACATCATTGTCATCATCATCACCATCTTCCTCATCCTCATTAACAGCTCCTGCGGAGAAGAAGAAGCATGTATCCTGATGTTGCCGGTCTGCTGGAGTGGGTTAATGAGGCAGGGAGAACCAGCTCCACGTGTCAAGATTCAGTCAATTCAGGAAGTAAACTGAAAGTCCAATTCCAAATGTCTTCTGTGCTTTTCAATGATGAACATTTAGAATTGTAATTGGAATCCAGTTAGCTTAAAATGTAATTGATCCCAACAGGGTGTTCTGTGCAAGGCAACCAGCCAGCAGGTCAAACTGCAGGTTTCCAACAGATAACAGTTACCTAACACCGTACTCCAACTGTCACCACTTGAAAGTGTGAAAATGGACACCTAACTTGATAATCAGTTAGTAAAGATCTTAATGACTGTAAGGCTGGTTTCACATACAAGGTTTAAGATTAATCCTAGACTAAAAAGCATCTTCAATGGAGATCCTACATGTGATGTAGTTCAGGACTAGGCTTAAACTTTGTCTGTGAAACCGGCCCATAATCTCGCTCAGCCGTTGTCAATCATTAACTGCAGAGGTGTCTTTTCAACAGAGTTCCTCTGCATCTCCTTTACAACCTGGGCTGATGCAACAGCCCAGGAGCGACGTTGACAGGGGGCTGATGGGTAGGATGACCACTAGTTAAACCAGGGAGGTGTTACGATTGTCCACAGTGAGAATTATACAATAGGGACATTAGGGAGGGCGGAGGGTGCTGCTATCGCTAGGACAGCCCAGACGTGTGCTATATAAATCTTGCATAATATATAAATGTTTAGACCCCCCTGATCGTTTGTTTTTACTTCTTTTGAGGGGGGGTCCAAGCCTTAATTTCGACCCCCAATTTTGAAAGGGGAGTGGGGGAACCCCCTTTCAAAGTTGGCAGCATTTGGACCCATACATTTAGGTAAATTATGAGTCTCCTGGTTAGGCTGTTTTCATTTCCCTTTAAAGATTGACTTGAGAGAATGTGTAGATGAAGTAGTTGAACTATAACATACACTCAGCCTGCAGTATGTTCCTCTATAACACGCACGATTCAAGAGCCCAGATGAAAACACACAAAGAAAACACTAAACACACATCTTTAAGAAACTGATTTTATTTTAATTTTATTTTTTTCCATTTATCTCATAAATAACACTGAACAAGCATAGTACAGCGATAAATATCAATTCATACACTGTCTGTCTGTCTGTAAAATTCTCTGTATTACAAAATACAGTCTATGTTGTAATGCACTTGGTACAGGTGGGGAGTGTTTCATAGTACCTGATTTGCCCTGTGATCCAACACTGCTTGCGTACCCTTGTCCAAATGTGCAGTGTCAGGTCAGAGGTTCAGGGCTTGAGGGGGTCTATAAACGACTCCCCAAAAGAGAGATCCTTTGTTGCATAACTATGTATATGTTAAGTAGAGCCGATGATGACTAAACAAAGCGTAATGACGAAAAACCTCTCCAGTTTAATAACGTTTTTTCAAGTTTTCAAAACGTTGACACTTCTTCCGTTCTGAAGCGATGCCATAAATGTTAGTCGTGGTCTAAAGTCTATATTGATTTTTTTTTTTTTTGCATTATACTCTGAAAACGTCCTCTGTCGCCTAAACAACAGGAATAGTCGCTGTGCTAGTCGAAGAAGGTGGTGTGTACAGTAGCGTCTCTCTGTCACGTCATAGGCAGCATTAATTATCCCTCACATCAGGGTTGGCTCCAAAATGTAAATTCCAATTCACTCAAAACTGTATATACGAAATTGAATTCAAATTCACTGAATTGGATTCAAATTCACTTGGCTGCTGGTGAATTAGGATTCGAATGGAGCCCAGCCCTGCCATCCACACGATAGGCAGCAGGAGGTACAAGGCAGGGTGACAACGTAGCACAAGCCTGGGAATGTTGGGAGTTCTGCCAGATCATTCCGGAGGGAGATCATCCTAAAACTCCATTGTAGGCGATGGACGACAGATGATCGCGGTGCTATAAAACCTTTTGGGAAATTCACCCCCCCCCCCTCCATATCTCAGTATTTGTTCCGTCACATTTTCATTTTAGCACACTTTTCAAACATTATTGCTAAATTCAGACAGGGAAGGAAGGGCCCTTTCAATAATATAAGTCAAGAAGACGTTTCAGGACTCACTAGTAGCATAAAAATACTCTACAGCTTTTGAGCGAACGTACAGAAGAAGGGAATGTGTCGGTATATACGTTGTACATTTTCTGTTTTAAACAACAGAGTTGAGATGGAATAAACGGATGGAAGAGATGTGCCCGGCTCCATCCAATGCAGGGTGGGGTTCTAACTCGAGATCCGTGCACGTAACTCCTCACAAATCTACATGCATGTCGGATTCCACCATAAGTGCTTAACTAACTAACTAACTAACTGCCAAAGAGTTCCGGAACACTCACCGCCTCACCATGCTATGGATAAGAGTTGGCTAATACAAAGCGAGCTTTACACACTACAGGGCCGACCTGAACGAGGCTGTGCTGACCCGGAGTAGGCTGTGCTGACTCAGATCATCCTTCCCAAAACCGTTAGAGCAACTATGCTGGATGTCATAACCAGTCAAACCCAGTACAGCTCAGCTTGGCTCAGCTCAGCTCAGTTTGGCCTGATTTAGATCCTGCAGTGTAAATTAGGGTGATGGTAAGCTAGTCATTAGAGTTGACTAATGCACATAACATACAGAACCAGCTACGGAGAACATAAACCAGCGATGGAACAGTTAAGTAAATAGGTCAGGCTTGTGAACAAAAACAGGGACAAAATAAAAAGAAGAGATTATTCACAGGAGCCCTTGTCAATATTCCTCTCTGTCCGAGGAGCAGCATCACCATCATAAGATAATAATATAAAGTATGCACGTAAAATGATCACATTCATTGATTACCGTCCCATATCATGTTTGATTGATTGTCGGTCTTAAGTTGATACACCATTTCCATAATGTACTACGTACGACACAGACCAGGGGAGGCTGGTTGAGGGAGAAATCGAAGGACGGGCTCCTTCTAATGCATGGAATGGAATAAGGAATGATATCTGATACCATTCCTCATTCCGTTCCATGCATTACAATGAGCCCGTCCTCCGATTTCTACCTCCACCAGCCTCCCCTGGTATAGAGCCAGCCTGAAACCGAACTTACTTCTAGACTCACTTCACAATATGAAAATATTGTTTTGTCTATATTTTGGACTGTGCAAAATAACCTGTTAACTTGTATAGCCCAGTTGTATCCTTAAGAAATCCTCAAAAACCAAAAAACATAACAGTTCAATTCACATCGTAATAAAAAATAATAATACATAGCAATACCTAAGTAATTACATAGTTAAAGACTAAGTCATATAAGCCACATCTAATTAAATAAAATAGGGTTCTGACATTAAGCTTTACCTGTAAGCATTGGCACATAGAAAATAAGAGCCGTCTCATTCGATCTGGCTTGATAATGTAACATGAGAAATGAACTCAGCATATAGGAAAACCTAAGCTCAGAGACAAAGTCCACATGCTTACGCAGTGCTCCCTTTGAGTGTGCATGGAAAGTAGGTTTAGTTTGGTTACAGCGTTGAAAATATGACAATCATGCCTCTAGTTGTGTCTTGTAGTTGTATTGCACTGGAAAGGAAACTCTATGGTTAAAGTTATTATGAACAACAGCTCCCTGCCCAAAAAAAGGACAGCCAAAAAATAATTGTAACCAAAACATTAAAAACCGCCTCAATAAAATAAATGTCAGAAAAATGACTTCGTAGAGATAGAAGGCCAGAGAGACACTCTCTACGGGGAGAGCTGCTACCCTGGGAGCTAACCATGTTGTCCTCAAGGTTCCTGGCAGAACATTCTAGAATTTCCTGCTGAGAACTCCGCTCCTCTATCCATCTGTTCTGATCATAAGTGCAGTACCGCAGAAACTGGTCTCAGACAGACCCAGGCCAAATCAGCTGATATGTTCTTAGCCAGCATAACTCCAGGGCCAAAGCTTACTGGGAGCTTTCTCACCCTGGCTCACCCGCCCCCCCACTCCCTCTCGCTCTCCCCCCTCTCTCCTTCTTGCCCCCCCCCCCCTCAGTAATGAAACAAGTTTTAAAAAACAGTTTAAAAAAAAATACTATAGACTAAACCTGTCCAAATTAAACAATAATTATCTTCCAAATCAGTAATGAACACAGAAATAAAAAAAATACCAATAAAAGAAAAAACTAAACAACCTACAATTGTAATATGCACCAAAGTGCATCGGTTGGCATTTAAGCATGGAGACGACTTTCTTTAGAAAGTTCTAGGTTGCACATTCATTGGCAGACAGACAGGCCAGGCCCGTTTTGGTGACGACCAGCTCAACTTTCACCTGTATGGAATAACACGATCATAATTAGTACAGCTTCTGAGATAAAACGACTACAAAAGAAATGAAAAAAAATGATATGAAAAAAGCATCATACTAAATGTACTGTAAAACCATCCCTCTAAACATGGTTGCATCCTCGGACACAAGTTCAACCGTGGCACCTGGTCCCAATTATCCTCATCCAGAACATGGTCTGAATAGTGAGCTGAACTGTGCTGGAGGGGAGGGGGGGGGGGGGGAGGCGCGGTGCTCAGGTTGGTATCTATAATGACAACCAAGCAATCAACCCCTGGGGGCTATTCCATCAACGTCGCTAAAGGAAAATTCAGGCTTAATTTTGATAAGTCTTGCGAGACTCCATCCTGTGTACCTGGTTGACACAACACTAGTACCCCTCAGCTGTAAGACCCACAGACTCACAACCTCCTCCATCTTAGGAAGGTCGCATTCACTGCAGCGTTACACCATCCTCCATCTTGGTAATGTCATCTTCACAATGTCATCCAGTGAGAGCTGTTCCACTGGAGTATCAACGATAAAGAATGAGGCAGGGGTTCAGTTTGTTTTGATCCCATTAGCGGTTGGGTGTGTCCGTCAGACCACGTTGATCCCGCCTCCGGCTGACGCCCTCTTGCTGCAGTAGGTGAAGCCGCTGTGATTGGTGGAGATGCCGTTTATGTGGGAGGTCTTCAGTTCCATCTGACAGGCGGCGATGGCGGCGTTGAGCTCCCACTGGGCGCGGTGGACCACGTAGAACATCAGCCCGATGCTGATGATGATCTAGAGGAGAGGAGAGAAGACCATGTGAGAAGTGAACAAGAATGTGCAATTGTTGACCAGTAGACTAGATGAACGAGATGTTTTTGATGGCATATGCATACATGGACGTAATGTGGAGGTGTTTCGTGTTTTTACTATGTTAATGTCCCTTAGTGTTTTATGTACCTTCTAATCTTGCTGGCAAAACTCATTTCTGAGTAAACAGGCAAAATGTAATCTAATCTCTGACTGACTGACTATGTGTATGTGTGTGTGTGTGTGTGTGTGTGTGTGTGTGTCTTCTGCCAGGAGGGTCTATTTACAGAAGTGGCTCTTCACATAATGTTCTTATGATAAGGACACATCGGGGTGTGTCTGAAAAGTGTTCCCTTTCTGTGTGTCCTCCCCTGGGTTATCCCAGCATGAATACTGAATTCCTCCCTCCCTCCCTCCCTCCCTCACTGTATTGTTCCCGCTACGGACTCTGTTCCCAAAGACCACTTCGAACTATTATCGCCAAAGATCACTGAACTCACCAACTGCCAAAGAATTCTGGAAACACTCACCACCTAGAGTGCAGAGTGTTTTATGTGGTGTTTACCTAACAACAACACTTTGATTTCGGCTACAAAATGAAGCATCATAATGAATGCATTTCTAGGTGAATAAAGTCACCCATGGCACTCTAAAACGTTGCCAATTTGGACGACCTCATTCACCCTCGGCACTGAATTTCAAACTTGCTTGTTGAGTCACGGCGGAATGTTCCTTTGAGGAATGAGCTCAGGTGCACAGGTAGAGAGAACAGGTGTGAATGCTGGAGAGCAGAACAGACTACAGAGGTCCTGTCTCTCACCTGTAGACTGAAGACAAAGTAGCCGCTGACACTCTGCTCAGCGATGACGTCCTCCATGGTCCGCAGGGTGGTGCCCAGGTAGGAGTTGAGCAGCTGGGTGGGGAGGAGCCCCATGGATGACGCCACCAGGTAGTTTGGCAAGGACACGTCTGTGATCTGAGGTGGGGTGGGGTGGTAAAGGGTTCCAAAAGGAGTTGAATAGTGAGAAGAGGTCACATTATTTAGGCTGTGTTCGTAAATTCGCTCTGAGAGCGTCGGAGCGCACACTGGGTTCAACGGCATAAAGGGACCAAGTCATTTGATTGGACAAGAGGCATTCCATGTGTGCTGATCAGATTTCCAGAGCGAATTTACGAACGCAGCCCTAAACTCACCAACTGCCAAAGAGTTTCGGAACACTCACCACCTTGAGTGCCGAGTGTTTTATGTGGTGTTTACCTGGTAACAATACTTTGATTGGCTACAAAATGAATCATCATTTATGTATTTCTGGTGCATGTAGTCAGCCGAAATAACTTTATTCACCCTTGGTACTAAATGAGTTAACAAACTCAAAAGTAGGGTCACATCTGTCTCATCTATCACAATATGTCTGATAGTTGTCAACCTACACAGATCTCTAATAACGTTTCCACAATGTTTAATCATTAATCAGTTCATCCACACAAACGAACACTAAGAGCCATAAGGGTATGAACAGACAAGTAAAGAGCAACAACACTTCAGCCAGGTTAAACATTTAATGAACAAGATAAAAAAGGCATCTCTTCTGCCTTATCTAACACCGCAGCGCACAGCCCATCTACACCACAGCTACTCTGGGTCTCTGGGTTTAGACCTCTACATTTCCCAATACACATCTGACTAAATATAAACTCTCTCTCTGTGTCTGCATAACCCTTGGACATCCAGGGAGTGGTGGCATAAGTATGTGTGAGTGTGTCAGACTGTGAGTGTGTGTGTGTGTCTAAGTGAGATTGTGTGACTGTGAGTGTGTGACTGAGACCGAGATTGTGTGTGAGACTGTGTGTGTGCATGCGAGACTGCGTGGGTGTGTGAGTGAGCGGGATTGTGTGAGAGTGAGTGTCAGACTGTATGTATGTGTGTGTGTGTGTGTGTGTGACCTTGGTACTGCACAAAGCTTCGTCATCATGACTACTGGAGCCGATACACTGGATTGGCGGCCGACAGGGGCACGGCTAGATACCACAGACGCAGATGTTATGTGTGTGTGTGTGTGTGTGTGTGTTAAAAACATGAAAAAAAATAAAAATAAAATAAACATATATGTTGTGTTGTACAGTACACTGAGGCGGAACTGAAGCCTAAGAGTGTTACTCTGTTATACATGTATAATGTAACAATACACTTGAAACTGATGAGCCAAAACATTATGACCACCTGCCAAATATGCTGCTGCTTTGGGCGCCCAACACAGTCACTGGTTTGTGGTTTGTCCCTCCTCGGACCACTGTCGGTAGGTACCACTGATGGCCCTTGTCAGAGTCACTCAGGTCTTTTACTCCTGTACATTTCTCCTGCATCCAACACATCAACTTCAAGAACTGACTGTTCACTTGCTGCCTAATATATCCCACCTCTTGACAGGTGCCATGGTAACAAGAAAATCATTGGAACAAGATAATGAATGTTATGGTCATAGTCAGGGGTGAAAGTGGTTTGAGTTTCTTACAGGAACTATAGGCTACTACCCCAACCTTCATCGTTTCATATTGTTCTCCTCCTGCCCCCAGCTTCATGCATCCCTGAACACACACATCGTGGTGTTGGTGTCGAAATTAGAAACACTTTAGGGCTGCCATGTTTCACCAAAAGTTTGGAGTGAGAGTTTTTGGTGGTGGAGCGACCCAAAACTGTGCACGTTTTGGTAGCGGCGGCCCCTCTCTCCCACACAATTATTTGTGCTAGTTTCCTGCAATTTTAAACCAGCACAAGAAATGAAAATAATTGGAACATTTGATAAAACAAGAGAAATTCAGATAATATATCTTAAGTCTTAATAAACAAATACAGTAGCCTACAGAGTCTAAAACAAAATTGGGCCTCATCAAGTGAACTCAACCCCTTGGTCAGCAGCAGAAAGACCCTTGGTCATCATCTTATATACAGTGCATAGATGGCTATCATGTTATACAGTACATACCAGGGTTTTTCCTGGGTCAAAATCAAGCCTTGGAGGTTGATGTTGTGCACGTGCAGTGCGCCCAAATTTTCTTTGAGGGACCTCCAATTGTTGTATTTGTATTGTAAATTGTAATTATTATTATTAATAATAATAATAATAATAATAATAATACGATGCGATTTGAAAGTACCAGTAGGCTACCAGATACGTATGCACATATTTTGCTACCAGGGTTGCCAGATGGAATTGACAATTTCCAGCCCAACCAGTCTACAAGCTGCCGAATCCACCCGTCCAGTGTGACCAAAAGTAGCCCAATCTGGCAACACGGCTTGCTTATTAGGGGTGTAAATCACCAGCTTCATCACGATACGATATTATATCGATTTGTTTGTATGACGATACAATGTTTGACGATATCACAATGTCAGTCACGATACGATTTCGATTCGATTCGATTCAAGATCGATATGACGATATGATCGATATGACGCGATATCATATGCCAATCTAACACAATTATCAATTGTAATAAGTGGTAATTAACATACAGCTCATTAACATACACACACACACACACACACAGGTTCAGAGAGACATCCAGTCACACACACACACACGTCCACACACGTGTCACACACGTCCAGCAGGTCTGATATTGGTCTGACTGGATTCGCCTCGAAGAGTAGATGTAAAAAAATATCTTTGGTGTCCAAAACGGTCAATGTATTCGCCCATTAGACTCCCGTTAGACGCACTCTCATTAGACGCACTCACACAAGCCGAACATTTCCGAAGATTACCGGAGATTGCCGAACGCGAGAGGAGGAGGAGCCGAGAAGTGGAGCCGAGCCAGAGTAGACAGTCACACACGGTGAATGCGAACTCATTGCGAACGCGAGTATGTTCACTTCCCTGGTTCAGAGAGATGTTCCAAAATATATATTAAAAGGGATAGACTTACTGTCTCTCATCAAAAAAGAAAAACATTCGTATCTTTTTCAGGTCTCTCTCTCTCTGCGCGCATAAGATGACGATATAGATCGATGTTTTTACATTGCGTCGATGTAATCAGATCGTTAGTCAATGAATCGATGCATCGATGTGAATCGATGTATCGTTACACCCCTATTGCTTATGGAAGCATATAGTGGACTAAGTTCAAATGTTAATGCAATTTGAGATTGCATTTGCATGTTCCACTTTTGCATGCATTCTTTCAGACAATATTCAAATTCAAATGCAATTCTAATGAGCGGATGTGTTTCCTAGAACATATAAATGCAATTGCTAATCACATTATTGCATTACAATTTGAATATTGACTCAAATAACGCAGGCAAAAATGGCAAATGAATATGCTATTTTGGGATTGCATAGTCATTTTCACATTAGAATGAAAATTTGAATTTTGTCAGCTACAAAGCGGATGTGTTTACTAGAACATGTAAATGCAATTGCGTATCACATTATTGCATTACAATTTGAATATTGACTCAAATAACGCAGGCAAAAGTGGCAAATGAATATGCTATTTTGGGATTGCATAGTAATTTTTACATTAGAATGAACTTGTCAGTTTTGTCAGCTACAAAGCAGCGCATGACTTTGAAAATTAAATGTCAAATGGCTTTGCATTATCATCAGGTACATGAAAATGAAAATGCAAATCATTAGAATTGCATTTGAATTTGAATATTGTCTGAAAGAATGCATGCAAAAGTGGAACATACAAATGCAATCTCAAATTGCATTAACATTTGAATTCAGTCCACTATATGCTTCCATACGGCGCGACTGTAATCCCGGTCGGACTGTCTCAGTGCCCAGTGCTGCCCACCCAACCACGTCGCGTCGCGTCGGGTCTACTGTAAAGCGGGTTAACATGTCCTTTTCAAAGGTATTAAAATAGACGCAACGAAACATAACGTCAGCCATGTGTTTCCTTGTTGGAAATTATGGATCGTGAATCGTGATTGCTTCTGCACTCTGCAGCAATCGGATTTTGATTGACAGGCAGCTGCATCTCTTCCCCCAACGGC
>NC_137688.1:37767162-37907162 GCF_963989245.1 Nansenia antarctica
AAAAAATCGGTGATCGGTATCGGCCCCAAAAATCCAGATCGGAGCATCCCTAGCGGTGAGGCGATTGATGGAATTGTCAAACCAAACAATGGTTCCGAGCAAACTTAAAAAGACACCTGACCTGACAACAAATCATCTGTCACTAGCAAGGGTGCAGAGTATTTTATTAGTTTGAAAATCATTGGAAAAGGAGTAGGCCTACTAGTTTCAATTAACGGCATTGCAATTCTGCTACGTATTTGTGCGAACTGAGCTTAACTTGCATCAAGAACAAGTACAGGGAGCTGAGGTCTGTGGACCAGGAGCTCCGTGTCTGCCTCTCATCCATCCCTGCCAGAATAGGAGGGTTGGGTGTGTCATCCCAGGCACAGGTTTCCCATTGATAGTAAGTAGGGATGCACAATATGCATTTTTTTCAACCGATACCGATAACCGATGTTTACCCGCTTCTCGTGGCCGATAACCGATATGATAACCGATATGAGAACAGATATAATTTCGCAGTTGATAACCTGTAGTTCATGCACACCTGAAGGTAAGAAAGGCTATGTAGTGAGCAAAGATTGATGATTTAATATTCCATAGTGATCTCACCAAATCTAACTTACATCACTATTGTTAACACAACAAAGAGAACACTTCTGACTCTTCAAATGTTCATTTATTTAAAAAAAGGAAATACATTTCAACATTGTTGAAAATCACATCACACTCGCTAGTCAAGCCAAACTATTGCAATGCATGGATTGGGTGAGTAATCCCCACTGCTACCTAGTTAACTAGAACACTACTTTACCTTGTTACCTAGTTAACTACAACACTACTTTACATTGTTAGCGGGCTCACAAAACAAGCTGTGTTAGTTGACTAGCGACGTGTCATTCATTTTCAACAACGCTTAGCTCGCGCTTTTATTTTGAAATCGCGAAAACGAAAACAGAAGTCAATGTCGGAATGAGCCTCTCCTTGTTGAGAACAGATGCCAAACTACCGACATGTTTGCTGTAATAATATGATTTGGCAGTAGAAAGCCATCAGTCAATAGCTTGTCTCATTCACAGAACAGCATGGGTTGCCTGCACTGTTTGATTGCGTATTTTAGAGCAGACTACAGAGATGGAGAACATTAGCATTAGCAATTTCCGGCTTCATATTATCGGCTCTATATCGGCTAAAATGTAATAAAACCGATAAATATTTAATAACATTAATTTCCCAATCCCAATATCGGGCCGATAATATCGTGCATCCCTAATAGTAAGTCACATTCCCCCCCACCCCCTCACTCAATAACCACTAATGGTGTGTGTGTGTGTGTGTGTGTGTGTGTGTGTTAGGGCTGCCACAAACGATTATTTTCATAGTCGACTAGTCACCGATTATTTTAACGATTAGTCGACTAATCGGATCATAAATGACAGATTACTCAATCGCTCTTATTTAGCTATCATCTTCTAAATCAGCTTCTAAATTTAGCTTGAAGTTGTTAGTTGTTGTTGTAGGCATGTGCTAACTAAAAATGAAGACAATTAAAATTATTGTTCACTCAAAAATAGATATTTTAATGAACTTTGCAGATTTATTTCTGGCATCACTTGCATGTAATGTAATGTAAAGAGTAGTAGAGAGTGCAAACTGCTGAGTAAAATGAGGTAGGCTAGGCACTAGGCAACCAAAAGAATACAAAAACAAAAATAAATACTTGTACAGAGTACAAAAGTTTTGCTTTGCTTCACTCATCTCATAGTAGAACGCGCCTTCTTAGCACTGTAACGTTAAGACAAAATTTTTAGCTATTTGATAAGTATCGCTTTGATGACAACGTTACAGCACATAACGTAAAATAATGAAAGAAGGCTTTTAATGTAACGATATCGTTAGCCAATAACAAGCTAGCTTACTAGCTTACCGAGACGAGCCATCTTCTTCCTCGTCATCTGCCACAACGTGCTTCCTTTTGAGATGCTCGCGCATCATAGACGTGCTGCCATGATAAGAGTTCAGCTTTGCACATTTTACATTTTACATTCTTTTTTTCAACGTTGTGGTTGAAATGCTCCCACACTTTAGAGGTACGAGGTAGGGCTGCACGATTTGGGGAAAAAATCGAATTGCGATTATTTGGACAGATATCGCGATTGCGATTAATTTGCGATTATTATTTTTTTAAATAGCAAAAAAAAAAAAAAAAAAAAAAAGGGGAGTTTTTGTAAAGTGTGGCCATATCTCCGGCTAGGAAGGTCGTATCAACGTGCAGTTTGTTTGTACGTCTTCAGGGGACTTAGAGGCTCCCTCCTCTAGCAGCCCCACAGCCCGAGCTACGAGTGAAAGAACTAAACTTACATTGGGTTGCTTTAAAGTTGGGTTGCTTTAAAATCAAGCTTCAGATTAAAACATGTGATGGAGCATTACTAACCTGACTCAGGTGGTTTGTTTCACACAAAACAAAAAAGCTTAATTGGAAGCTGTTTGGAAAAGGGCAGGTACTTTCAAAAAATACTTGGCAGGTGATTGGATGAATCTGTCTATCACCTAGTTTCAGAGAGCATTACCACATGATACCATCAAACTATTAACTGCTCTAATTCTAATGCAAGGATGAGAACTTAAAAGATATGAATTGTATATATGATAACCTCATCTCATCTAGACAGGTGGCTACTTTCTAAGATGATCCAGCTATTAAAATGATCATTTGGGGATACACTGTGACTATAACTGAAAGGACCACATCTAGATGACTCGGTCAACAGTCGAACTGATGAATGATAGAATGGTGGTCTCTGACTATGGAGCACAGACACACGTCACCTTGACTTAGGAATCTGTGACATACTTCAGCCCAAGGCTAGGCTAGGCTAACCTCTGCGTCTTTAAAGCCGGCTGGTATGAACGAATGGTATGAGGTTATGCATACAGGACACATTCATGTTTGACAACAGAACAGTTAACTTCCATGTATCCATAAGCCTGCTATACTATATAAACACCAACCCGCAGGTTGCTGAGACTGTCAACTCTGTGTCTGTACTTTAACGCCGGGTTAGCATGAGTAGCTAAGCTAAGCTACCGTCTCGAAGACTACAAGTTAGCTAAGCTAAGTTTAAGGCTGGACTAACAGCACCGACATGCACTTGGCTGGTACAGTTAGTATAGTGAAATTGTACACTTACCTGTCGCAATTATAACATACTAACGTTTATCATACGTCCAGTAAGCCATGTGGTGTCTAATTGTCTCCGTTACGTTAGCCCAAAGTCTCATAATAATTGGACTGACTGTCGTGACACAACCTATGCCTGCGTTCGTAAATTCGCTCTGAGAGCGCCGGGTTCAAAGTCATAAAGAGACCAAGTAATTTGATTGGACAAGAGGCATTCCATGAGTGCTGATCAAATGTTCAAAAGAGGTTTTAATCTCAATGTGACTTCCTGGTAAAATAAAGGTTTAAAAAAAAAAAAAAAAAAAAGATTTTTTTTATAAAAACAAAAAATCGCAGGCAAATCGCAGGCTTTGCGATTAGCTAATCGCATCATTTCAAATCGCGATTTCGATTTAAAATCGATTAATCGTGCAGCCCTAGTACGAGGACAGGAAGACATTTCTCTGTTTGTTTTTCCGGGGAAGTCACGTGTGCCCCGGATGACCGACACTGCGCATGTACATCAAAGACACTGGGAGACGCTAGCCAGTGGCAGCTTCAGGGAAGAAAAACTAATGCTTATCGAATGAAATTAATGGTCTTTATTGTCATTGATATAGTACAGGTACCAAACAACGACATTTGGGAGGGGGGGGCTCCCCTGGTGCTAGAAAAAAAAAAATATATATATATATATTTCAGCTCCAAAAAAACATGCGACTACGGCGATTACCAAATATGTCGGCGACGATTTTGGTAGTCGACGTCGTCGTGACTAGTCGACTAATCGTGGCAGCCCTAGTGTGTGTGTGCTGCCAGAGGGATGTGGAGTCATTTTTTTACATTTTAGACTGGGGTCACACAAGATTATTGTATACTTTTAAAGGGTACCGACTGAAAAAAGGTTGAGAAATACTGCCCTGGAGGCACTCATCTTAAGGGCTCTGCACACAGCGTGCGATTTCTGTTGCGCATCAACGTTCCATTTTGAAGTTTGAATGGAAGTCTATGAGAACATCGCATTTACCCACACACGGCCCCGATTTTAATCGCACGGCGAACATTCGATTCCATTCATTTTGAATGGGACAAAGCACACGGCGTGCGAGTTTTGTCGCACTGCTTTGGCCCATTCAAAATGAATGGAATCGAATGTTCGCCGTGCGATTAAAATCGGGGCCGTGTGTGGGTAAATGCGATGTTCTCATAGACTTCCATTCAAACTTCAAAATGGAACGTTGACGCGCAACAGAAATCGCACGCTGTGTGCAGAGCCCTTTAGAGCTACTTACTGTAAAGCTACACCCTAGAGCTACTCATCCTAGAGCTACTACTCATCCTAGAGCTACTTACTGTGAAGCTACACCCTAGAGCTACTCATCCTAGAGCTACTTACTGTGAAGCTACACCCTAGAGCTACTCATCCTAGAGCTACTTACTGTGAAGCTACACCCTAGAGCTACTCATCCTAGAGCTAGGCTACTTACTGTAAAGCTACACCCTAGAGCTACTGTAATGGAATTATTTAAGTATCTAAATAGAAAACAGAAGATGGTAGCCTGGTTCTATAGAATGCATAGAAAAGGTATGATCTTTTGCAAAAGGAGAACAGTTTACAAGCATGTACAGTCTGACAGCCAATCACAGAGCTTTCCTGTCTGCATCTGTAATGATATGCGAGGGGGGGGGGGGGGGTGTCACATGACGCTAGCTGTGATGCAAATTATAAAGACGTTGTGTCGTCAAGTGTGTTAATCTGCCCAGACAGTCTGTCTGGCAATCACAAGAATCAAATGACAAAATGTAGTGCACTGACAAATATTTCCCCTACACTACTCATCCATCCTAGAGCTAATTATTACTGTAAAGCTATTTACCATAGAGCTACTCACCCTAGAGCTGTAGAACAGCATAGCTGTAACAGTTGCGGTAGAAACTCACGTACGAGAGAATGAACAACATTCTAATCTAGTATGGAACCAGCCGGAAACAGGTTTTGATGCTGTGCTGGACTGTGACCACACAGGGTTTCCCCGCAGGTATGTATTGGAGTCAGGCTGGACTTGTGTAGTGGAGCAGGTGTATTCATACCAGAGGAAACTGGCAAAGGCAGAACTTGGGGGACAGGCTCATTGTAATGCGGAATGGAATGAGGAATAGTATCACACGTGTGACTCAGTCCATTCCATGCATTACAATGAGCTCATGCTCCGATTTCTACCTCCACTAGCCTCCCCTGATGGAATTTTGCCTAGGGGTTCGCCTGCGTTTCCGCCAGTCTCCATTCCATGCATTACAATGAGCTCATGCTCCGATTTCTACCTCCACTAGCCTCCCCTGATGGAATTTTGCCTAGGGGTTCGCCTGCATTTCCGCCAGTCTTTCCTCTCCCAACAACTTGTCAAGAATAGTTAGGGAATAGAATAGATTGTGTTACACCTGAGTTCCAGGAAAGCAGCGTCTGAAATCGGCCTAGGGGCTCGAGTACGGGGCCACAACATGAAACACAGTGATACAGTAGGCCCTTTGTTTCAACACTGAGGCGAAATCCAAGTCCTAAATCGCCACTCTCTGATTCAGAACCCAAGACACTATGAATAGGGTTGCAAAATTCCTGTAAGTTTGGGAAACTTTCCAATAATTTCCAACGTTTCAAAAACATATGAGGATTTTGCAACCCTAGCTATGAAAGTCAAAACATCACCAACTGGGACACGTAAGTGGCGTAGCACACTAAGGCACGCCATACCATCGCATGGTCCCTGATTCAGGGCTCGACATTAAGGCTTGTCCGCTTGTCCGGGACAAGTACATTTTATGTTCGGACAAGTGGACTTCCTCCTGCAGTTGTCCGATGGACAAGTCAAAACAAAAAAAGAAATCAATATGTATTAATATCTGCAAACATGAATTCCTCCTTCCGATCTGAATAGTAAAAAAAAATAGCAAGCAAAGCGATGCCGCGCCTCATTCTGGCTATTTCAGTCTCTCGTAGTTCGTTATCGTCATAGTTCGTAAATTCGCTCAGAGCGCCAGAGCGCACACTGCGTTCAACGTCATAAAGACGTGATTGGACAAAAGGCATTCCATGAGTGCTGATCAGATTCCAGAGCGAGTTTACGAACGCAGCCATAGTGTTGTGGGTCTCCTGTCACTAGTGCCATTCACGTGAACGCGTATTCGCTTCTTCTCAATGCCGCTTATTTTCATGTAGTTCTATATTTTAGGTTTGTATTTTTAAGACCAGCACATCGCAATACGAACTTCAGAATGACACTAATTATAGATTTCTCAATTTGAATATAGGATAGGCTACTATCCAAAAGCTAGCAAATAAGATTGCTTCCATTGGGGAGAGACTATAGTTACAAACATTTTTTGTAAATATTCCTAGATATTCATCCCTTTTGTGGCCAATCTTAATCTAAAAGGGTTAGGGGTTACGTTTTTAAATAATTACAAAATATTGAATACATTAGAAAATTAAGGATACATCATTATCAAATCAATAGTAGTCAAATGTGTTATTTGCATACACATACACTCACTGGCCACTTCATTAGGCACACCTTGGGGTTGGACCCCCGCTTTTGCCTTCAGAACTGCCTTAATTCTTTGTGGCATAGATTCAACAAGGTGCTGGAAACATTCCTCAGAGATTTTGGTCCATATTGACACTATAATATCACGCAACAGCCCGTCTGGCACCAACAACCATGCCAGGTTGCCATCACCTTTATTTCCCATTCTGATGCTGGTTTGAACTTCAGCAGATCGTCTTGACCACGTCTACATGCCTAAATGCATTGAGTTGCTGCCACATGATTGGCTGGTTAGATATTTGCGTTAACAAGCAGTTGAAAAGGTGTACCTAATGAAGTGGCCGGTGAGAGTATAATATATTAATATTCATATTATTGCTTTTTCAAAATCTTTGGATTTGGACAAGTAACTTGAGCTCTCGGACAAGTAAAAGATAAGTTCACTTGTCCAAAGGACAAGTACCTGAAAAAGCTTAATGTCAAGCCCTGCTGATTCGATTCAGGCAATCGACCTATCCAACATGTCATCCCCCTCTCTATCTCTAATGTATTTATCCCAATCAAACAGAAATGACCTAAAAACATATAAAAAACACCTATTAGGCCTATCACCTAATGAGAAATCACTGCAATTTTCCACAAGTATGACCACAAAGTCCACAATAGTGATAGAAGTAGGCTAGGGATGGACGGTTTCCAATTATTGAAACCGAAAAACCGTCAGAGAGTAAAACCGCGGTTTTCCGGTTAACCGAAAAATACAGTAAAAAAAAAAAAAAAAAAAAATGTAAAAAAAAAAAAAAAAAAAGAGCGCCAATTTCAAATAATTGAGCCCTACTGCTACAATACACTCATGTCGAACACCATTAAAACACCGTAAGCACAGTCGCAACACATTTAGGCTACTTAGTTTCACAAATATAAGTGGAAAGGCAGACTTTTGTAAGCTACACCATACATGAAAACACATGAACACTTAACACACCAGCTCCGCTGATCCAGGGTGCACGCCTGCACGGAAGATCATCTCTTGGAACAGCGTCTTCATTGAATGAACTGCTTTCTCAATATCTTGGTTCTTAGACAAAGTTTCAGCTGCTGCTCAATGTATTTAAATATTTGAATACTGCTCAATAATCACTGAAATATTAGACTTAGAATTATGCAGTGAACATACTTAAAGCTTTTCATAAAAACCACATGCCGCGAGACTGACTCGTCCTGAACTGTCGTAAGTCAATCAACAAAGAATGCCCCATCAAAATAAAAGTGCCCATGGTAGAGCTGTCAAAATAGAGCTTTCAAAATAAATGTACTAATACAGATAGAGATAAATACAGAACTACCTTTGCGTCACTAAGTGACCGCGTATCTTCTGAGACATGCGTTCTGTCATCACTTTCAGTAGCGCCTTCACACACAGTGGCGCTGTGCACAAACACTCTTGATCCGTATAGCTCTTGTTTTATTATATTGTGGTTTAGTAAATACTGCACTTGGAGTTACATTCAATGCATGATTTGTGCTATAGAACATAAATAAAGTTTGATTGATTGATTGATATCAAATCAAATCACATTTTATTTCTATAGCGCATTTCTCACAAAAGTGACCCAATGCGCTTTACAGAGAGCAGCGAAAATGATCTTATTAAATGTAAGCGAGTAATTGTAAAAAAACTTTCCTATCTACCAATAACTGAAGGCAACTATCTTTCCCATAGAGTGATTTGTTACCCTTAAATATAATCCCAATTAGATATTAATCCTCAGTTATTCTTCACAACTGACCAAACCTCTCACTCATTGCGCGGCAGATTCAGACTGTATCATTGTTATTTTCACACACGACAAACATGTGACATGTTCCAGTTTTATTCTTATTCTATTTTATTCTTCTAAAAAATAAAAAAAAAAATAAAAAAAAAAACGGTTTCAGACGGTTTTGATAAAAAACCGTTTCTATTTTTATAAACCCCGGTTTTCGGTTTAACCGAAAAACCGTCCATCCCTATAGGCTATGCATTTCAAACATGTACAAATAAAACAGAACTTAGGCGTAACTATTCAACTCTACTGAAATGGTGTGGTGAAGTCATAAGTAGAAAAAAGTCTTGACTCTTGGGGTTACAAAAGGACGTGGACCTTGTGACATGCGTATTTTTGTCTAGTCTTAAGGCCGATGCACACGGCATGCAACCGACGTCGCGCGGCGCCGTGTGCATTGGCCTTTAGGCTCTTATCCAACTTACGGTTTGTAATACACTGACATCACAAACCGACCCCTAACTCCTACATCCTATGCACTTGTGGAGATCTGAGAGGACTTTGCTAGGTAAAAGCAAAAAGGCAACATTAACTCCACCTTACTTTATAAAACGACCACCTTTTCAATACTTTCATGTCTCTAAAGCTGCATAGAGGTTAGGTGCTACGGGTTGAGTGCTTGACGTGTTCAAAAGGTGCGGTGGCACACAGCGCAGAACTGTGCATCCCCTTGTTCAGTTTCTCTACTGTATATTGAAAAATAAATGTATATAATACTAATATCCTTCTTCTAGCATTATGACTGCCAATGGCCGCTGGAGCAGAGATTACTTTTCTTGCGATGACTGATGGATAGATGATTCACTTACTTAGACAAATGTAGCCTATTTGTTGGAAGTCACTTTGGATAAAGGTGTCTGCTAAATGCCAACAATTTTACAATTTAAATGTGAAGAGGGAATGAGGCATTAGTGGCCCCTGATCCTAGCATAGATCTGTTTTTCTTATGATAACTGATGGTTAGATGATTCACTTACTTAGACAAATGTACTTGTTGTAAGTTACAACAAGTACATTTGTCTAAGTAAGTGAAGTAAGTCGCTTTGGCTAAAGAGAAAATTCTGCTAAATGTTGAAAATGTGAATAATATAAATGTTGATCTGGGGCAGTGGCTGTCTCCTGCTGGAAAGCCTACTCACATAAGACAGCCGAACAATAACATCCAATCCTATTCCTTCAAGCTCACTGAGTGTAGGCCTATATGGATGGAGCCAGGTGATTGAGGAGGGTAATCAAAGAGAATTAATTATGTAGGAGGTCTAAACGAGGTGAAGTGCTTCAGGTTCAACTGCAGGAGAGCAGAGGAGACCAATATCCTGCCCTTGCCGTTTAGTAGGGGGTACTACCTTGTTAACTGATCCACTAAGCCAGCGTTTCTCAACCGGGGTGCCGCGGCACACTGGGGCGCCGCCTGGCATCTTCAGGGGTGCCGTCAAATAATTCTATATTCTGACGTTCATATGAATGAATGAATAAATCTATAAATAAATAAATGCAATACATCATCAAAATCTGTCTCGCGCGCCCCTTTCCCATGTCACAATGTCAATACCGGATATCCTATGTTCCCCGCTCCCGAAAAAGGGTCCGATCGGCAGGGCAGTCTCGCTCGCCGGCAGCGTGTGGAGGTGGTTGTTCTATATGGATGATCGGTGACATTATTCTCTCGTCCGACTTCGGAAGCTAAGCAGGGTTGGAAAGTTCGGGAAATAACGCACAGTTTCGTTTTCATGCAATGAATTTAATACATCCAGACAAGGATGCGCGCAGCGGGAGAGAGAGAGACGCATTTTCTGGCTTAATAACTCTGCATCCCCGGTGTTTACGTTGAATGGACTGGATAGGTGTTTCCAATCAAATGTGGGAATATGAAAATGAATGTGTTCCATAAATTCCCGCGTTTGTTCGGTCACTGTGTCATGTTTATACAGCACGGTTACGTGCCTGATGCCTTTGATGCACACTTGCCTTTTTCACTCCCTCCTCTCTCTCTCAATAATAATAATAATAATACAACTTTTATTTGTATCAATAGCCGCTGAGTGTGTGTGTGTGTGTGTGTGTGTGTGTGTGTGTGTGTGTGTGTGTGTGTGTGTGTGTGTGTGTGTGTGTGTGTGTGTGTGTGTGTGTATGGGGCTGTCTGGGGCTGTCTGGGTGATGCAGTGTCGTTTTTGAATAGCTATATTTTAGACTGGGGTGCCTTGAGATTTTATCGACTTTTGAAGGTTGAGAAACGCTGCACTAAGCCAAGTGACTAATTATTACAGAAGGGCTAATAAGGAAATTACCACAGTTAGCAGTTGTTGTTTTTTTTACCAGGAAACCGTGGCTTTACCAGCTTTATACCAGGAAACTTAGGCTATACCAGATGTTTTACTGGCCACAAATTCCTATGGCTTGGACTTGAAACAATGTAGGCTACATCAAGTAGGAGGACTGGCTCATTGTAATGCATGGAATGGAATGAGGAACGGACAGGTGTGCCTCCCCTGATTGTAATGTTTTTTCCAGTGTATTTGATTAATAAACTTTAGCCCAATAACTAAGTTATTAACTGATAAGTAAATTCAGGCTAAGAAACAGGTAATAACAGAACCGCTCAACAACACAAAGTGTTATGTAATAACATGTCAATTCCATGCAGTTACCAGTTAATATAGCCTAGTGTTAGAATACATAAACAACTTAATGTAAAGTGTGTTACAAAAGGACCCACATAGACAGTTTCAAGGAGAGAGTCCTCTCCACAAAGCCGAAGACAGCCCCCAAGTGTTTTCCCCAAGTGACGTTCCTATAAATCATAACGAAAATATGACACATCAATTGATTAGACAGCAGGTCCCTAAGGTACATAGCCTTGGTTAGGCCAGGGCTACACTGTTCAAACAGCCTGTCCTCGGGGACCTGCCTCCTCCTGAACCATTACCCTACGGCGAGGGTTTGGGGACGGTAAGAAGGCAAGACCCGATTCATTTGGCAAATTCAACCTGGGGCACTGGGACAGCCTAAACTGCGTCAAGCACACTGAGCGGGATAATATCGGTAGGCAAATCCATGGAGTATGCAACATGATATGGGTAGTTTGGGTACAGCATTCTATATACATTGCGGTCCCTCGGTTTCCTACTTTAGATGTACTCACACACCCACAATGAACCAGAGACGACCACAGACCGACACTTCATACACATTCCTACTTTATGATCATACTCACCGAAAACACGGCATTCTGGAGGCCGAACGGTATCGGCGTGAGTCTCGCTAAGGCCACCACTTTGAGTCCACTCCCCCCCTCCACCACTCGTATGACAGCGCTGAGCTGTTCGCTGTTCCCCACTTTGTTCAACACCCAGTCAGTCAATAGCCGCTTGCACACCAGGTGAGCCACGAAGGTGCCGATCAGCACCCCGACCATGACCAGACCCATGCCCAGCACGAACCCGTAGAGGTAGCCCGCGGCCACGTTCAAGACGATGTATCCCCAGCCGCAGGGAAAGGACACGACGATCAGTCCGACTATGAACAGCAGAGCTCCGACCAGGCTGTCCAGACTCTCCACCCAGAGAAGCAGGTCCTTGAGGTACTGCCGTACGAGGGCCAGGGAGGAGAAGCAGACGGCCGTCAGGATGCACGCCAGCACGGCGCTCTTGAAGCAACAAGTCGTGATGCAACACGGGTGCCTGAAGACGTCCCCGCCGCCGCCGCCGCCGCCTCCGGTGAATGACACCCCCCCGGTGTCGCCGATGCCCTCATCCGCGTCTGAATCATCGGACTTCCCCGTCGCTTGGCCTCTCTCGTCGAAGGCGTTGCATATCAAGATGTCGATGTTGTCACACGACGACTCGTCCGCGGTGGATCTCTGAAGCCAGCGGTTCAGTTGGATCTGTCCTTTGGCCGCGGCGTGCTTCAGGACCTTGACAAACACCGGGAGGGTCGTGGACCCCGAGTTCCACATGTTGGCCCCCGAAAGATGACACGACAGTCTGTCTGTCTGTCCCCTGACGCAAATCACAGTCTGGGAGGAGGATGTGTGCTGCTAACTGAGTTATCTCTGGTGCTCTGCTTGGTTTGTCAGTTTTATAACTTAAACACGGCCGTTACTTCACAGAGATAACAGGGCTTGTAAATAGGTAACGAGTTAAATACTTCGGGTCACACCTGTGCTGACTGGTGCTTGGTTCTGACGGCTGGGTTCGGTGCTGGTGATCATAGCTGTCTCACAGCACAGAGAGGACGCTTTTTTCCTGTTTATTGACATAAAGCTTCACACTTCACAAATACTTTTGATATTTGTTCCCATTGGAATAATTGTCCACTGCTACGACACCTATATGTATCTGTGGTACACCAGTTGGGAGACGTGCCAGTTCAGCGACTTGTGGATAACGTTCTCACACTGCCTCTCCGAAACAAACGCCATACTCACAGCTGCTGTCCTCGCAAAATAGCCTAACAACACTGCGTGGAAAAGCGTCGATCGATTGAAAGCTGGCCAGGGCAGATAAGCGACAAAACGGATAAAGTCGCAGTACTAAAAATGCCTTTCGAAAGCTTTTCATTCGTAAGGTAACTGCCAACAGATAGATCCATGCAAGACTCCCAACTTTTGCGACTGCCTTGGTCCTATTTGGCATAAATCATCGCAGCAGCAGCAGCAGCAGGCTACTCTCCGTGTAGCGGCTAGTGCCGTAGGTAGCTGCCCTCTCCAAAGTACGGTCTTCAGTTCCAGCGACCGAGTCGGTGAAATTGCCCTTCCGCCTCTCTTTCCCCGGGTAAAGCGACAAGCGACGCGCCGAAGTCAGTCAGACAGCCGGAGTGTTTATGTCGCCAGCCACGTCCCTTCGTCTCGCCTGGCTACAGTAGTAAACGCTGTTGACGCTAAATGCTATTCATACCAGCCACTGTTTGTTTCCCAGAATGCCAAGTACCCTGTCCATGTGACTACTGCTGTCCGTGTCCAATCACAAGCGATCATATAGCCATCGCGAGAAAAGAACGTTTCATTCCAGATGTTCCTCGCTGCATGGGTCCTCATATCACATAACCTAATCTAACCTCACCTAACCTAATACAATATCACATTGTGCCAACATAAGCAGGAATTATTATTATTATATCTGTAGGAATTAAGCTCCCACATTAGTAATCATAAAGGTATTCAGTAAACATATCCGTTTTTATTAATTTGGTTTAATTAAGTGATTTACTTGATTCATGATCATGTGTGGCTCAATTTGCGTCATTGAATAGATGAATACATTTAGTTTGAGGTGTGATGTCATTATTGAGAGAAGAACTCTTTTTGTTTGGGAAACAGCTTGTCCAAACGTTCAGGTTCTTCCATTATCAAGTGCCCTGAGGCTCCTCAGATAAGTCTTTAGCAAACACACGCCATGACAGTCTTCAGTAAATGTAACCTTTATTCGGTCTGGGAGTCCCATTGAGACCACGGTCTGTTTTACAAGGGAGCCCTGTCAACAGGATGAACAAAATGTTGGAGTACAGGCAAGTACAAAATAACAGATCTAGCCTGTTCCCATAATAACAAGTTGATAAGACAGAAGTCGTGATGGGGGCCCCTTGAAAAGTTGATAAGGGTTTTACAGCCTATGAAGAAATGCAAACAAGTTATAAATCACTCACTGATTTACTGTACTTTTTACTGTACGTAGCCTATATGTAAGAGGATCTGCCATACGTTTTATTTATTTATTTTTACTTTTAACAAATGTATCTAAAGTAATAAGAGACTAACCTTTCATAGCTAAACTGAGATTGGTCAGTCTGGTGATAAAACCAAGAGAGAATGTATTCCAATTGTCAGAGCAGCTGTTGTTCCAAGGAAAGAGATCTTTAGAGAGTTTCCTTCAGCTCTTATGCCTCTAGTCTACGGCTGATACTCCTGGTCCCAGTATTTCAAAACGTTTAATCTGGACCAGAATGATCTGGATTCTATTTTTTCTATCCAGGATCGGATGTATGTGGCAGATTTTGAGTAGTAGGGGGAAATCAGCCAGCTGGATCCAATCCTGGATAGCTCATTCTGATCCAGATTAAAGGTTTTTGAAATACTGGGCGCTGAAGACTAAAGTTGGAATATCAGACTTTGTGTCGGTTGTGAGGGTGTCTGTTCCAGTAGGGACAAGCTCTCCTTACTAAGCATGTGTGTACATACTGTATGCTGGTGGAGGCTAGTGGAGGTAGAAATCTGAGGACGGCCTCATTGTAATTCCTGGAACGAAATGAGGACATTTGGCATGCTGCAAACAGGGATAATAGTTGAAGGCCCTTGTAATTGTTTTAATATGTCAAATGCGATTGTTGATTTGTTTCTTCATTTATCAGATCATTTGGTTCTTGATATTTTGTGCACAAAACATTCACAAGAGATTATGATGACTGTCATTTCATATCTCCGAGATGCCTGGAATTACGTGTTGTAATATTCTTATCCACTATCTGTAGAGTCCCAGTCATAACTGGGCGTTGACATGGCAACATGGGTCCACACCAATGATGTCATCCGGTTCACTCCACACACTTCCTAGAACAGACAGTGTTGTCTACCAGTTTAGTAACTTATTGAATTTTGATTTAGATTATTGGCCAGAATTGTCCCATCTGTGTCTCTAAAAGTGGCTTCAGATGCAATAAACCAACATTTTATCAAATGTGTGTGTAATTACACAATAGGCGTTGCCTAATTAGGAGACAGAATCCACAATCTGCCTTTAGTAAGTTAATTTAGCACATTTGTTGTTCATGGCATTTGCAGGTTCATCATGTTGGGCCGGAGTCTTTTAGAAGGAGTTGGCAAGTTAGTTAATAAGATGGTTAATTCGCATCAACAGATTACTGCAAATACAGTACCAGTCAAAAGTTTGGACACACTTTCCCATAAGTGCATTTTTCCTTTTGATGCTATTAATATCTACCTCATTCCCATTATAACACCCTTCCTCATTCCTCATACACTGGTGAGACAAAACATTATGACCACTGACAGGTGAAGTGAATAACATTGATTATCTTGTTACAATGGCACCATCAAGGGGTGGGATATATTAGGCAGCAAGTGAACAGTCAGCTCTTGAAGTTGATGTGTTGGATGCAGGAGAAATGGGCAGTAGTAAAGACCTGAGCGACTTTGACAAGGGCCAATATGTATGGCCAGATGACTAGGTTAGAGCATCTCTGAAACGGCAAGGCTTGTGGGGTGCTCCCAGTCAGCAATGGTGAGTAGCTACCAACAGTGGTCCGAGGAGGGACAGTGTCTTTTATAAATGTTTACCCATTAGGTCGTTAAGCTTCTATAACCAGTTCCCTCTCTATACCGCAACCTCAATATACACAGATGGTAGACAAAAGGTGTGTCCTAATAGTCTCACCTCTATTCCTTGTACCCGCCAGTAGGTGGCGGTATATACCACTCTATATAGCTTGTTAATGTAGAATAGATCTTTGGGGTTCCAAGCAAGCACGCGTTCTAGCAAGCTGGATCGAATTTCCGCCGAAAAACTGAATTGGGATTGGGCCTTGACCCTATGTGAGAGAACTCTCGCGTGTCTCTTCAGGACACTGCAGTGACACTGTACAGACAAACAAGGAGGCGAATTAGGGTCTGCTGGGACAAATAGGCGAGAGCGTGCCGCGGCATCCAGCATGAGACATACTTGAGACGTATGGCTGCTCTAACCTAGTGCTGAAAGACACATATCAATACTACACATCACAAGAAGTCAGTGTTGTTTGTTCTTACATCATGTTTAATGAGAAGTTAGAAGCTCGTGGAACTCTAAACACTTTTCATCTGAATTCATCAGGACAGCTTCTCTTCACACAGGGAAGAGCAGGAAGCCACTCAAGCTGTTGCCATTATATACATCACAATAGAGGTTGTAGCCTGATGCGAGACGCATGTTGACCGAGTCCCCCTCCTCCAGCTGTAGAGTCAGCCCACTGGATACATACTGATACCCTGCATTAGAGTTCTGCCCTACATACATCACCTGCTGGTCATTCTTAAACAAGAACACAGGGACCCATGATGAGCTGTTGTCTTCCATGGCGGTGAATCTGAAGTAGTAGACTCCTCTCATTGGTGCTGTGAAGAATCCTGTATCAGAGGAAAGCAGAGAGAGATCAACACTGTCTGTGTCTCCTAGACACCACAGCAACATTACTGTTAGTAATGTTGAACATCGTCCCTGTAGCTGACCCCACCACTGATCTGATTGAGAGGACCACAATGGAAATAATGTTTGTTGGCTATGTTGTGTTCTTCCTCCATAATCGTCATTGTAATGTTCCAACAAGATTACCTGAGGATCACTCGTTTAGATATCTGTGTATTGGTGTGTCAGCAGTACCTGTGATTGGGCTGTAGGCTTGGCCGATGTTGGTGATGACTTTATCGTAGACCACTGTGGTATCACCAGAGACAGGTCCCATCGAAGCACTTAAAGCAGCAGAGAACGCCACCTTTGGTTTCTCTGGAACACAAGGGAATAACGTATGTCCTATACACCTATACTACTCACAATGATGATGTTGCTCAAATATACACTCACCGGCCACTTCATTAGGCACAACTTAGTGTTTGTCTCACCTGTAGCCACATTCTTCAGCTCCTCCACCTCTCCTCTCAGTGCAGTCACCAGACTCTCGCTGGCTGTCACTCTAGCCCCCATGGCTGACAGCTCTGCTGCTTGGGCTGGATTTATAAACACAAGAAAATAAATGTACTTTATCTATGTATCTAATAGTGTACCATATGTCCGTTCGTAGCACCACTAAGCTAAATCTCTCTCTCTCTCTCTCTCTCTCTCTCTCTCTCTCTCTCTCTCTCTCTCTCTCTCTCTATCTCTCTTATATATAGAGAGACTTTTTAAATATTACTCTATGTACATGTTAAATAATTTAACACACAGATAAACCTTACACACACCTGCATTCTCTCTCTTCAGGTCCTCCACCTGGCTCTCGCTGGCTGTCACTCTGGCTGCCAATGCTTGAAAAGAAACACAAAGAAAATAACTGTTAATGAATTCCACACAGAAATATGTATGTGAGGGAGTGAGAGACTGTTTTTAAAACAATACAATTAAAGTACCACATTCTAAAAAAAATCATCTACTAATATCTGTATATCACCTGCAGTCACATTCTTCAGCTCCTCCACGTCTCCTCTCAGTTCAGTCACCTGACTCTCACTGGCTGTCACTCTGACCCCCATGGCTGACAGCTCTGCTGCTTGGGCTAGATTCATAAATACAGGAAATATTTCAGTAGCTTTTTATCTGTTACATACCACAAACTAAAGAAACATGTTGAATATTAGTATCTGTCCATTACCTGCATTCTCTCTCTCCAGCTCCTCCACCTGGATCTCACTGGCTGTCACTCGGTCTGTCAAAGCTGGAATAAAATACAAAGAAAATAACTGTTGATTAATTAAACACAGAAATGCTTTCTTGATACAGAGAGAAAGTGAAATGTACTTTCCCTATCTTGCTACAACTCTGAGTGATAGGGAGTTTGTGCATGAAGTGCAGAATGCGCTAACCCTTGGTATGTAGCCAGTACACACACACATACGCACGCACACCACACACACCACACACACACACACACACACACACACACACACACTCACACACACACACACACACACACACACACACACACACACACACTACCTGAAATCTCTCTCTTCAAGTCATCCACATGGCTCTCTAACACTAGAATGTAATACAAATAAATAAACTGTTGATGACTTCTTGTCACATGTAAAGAACAATTGAGTTGCTGACTATTGGAACAGATACTTAAATTCTTTCAATGTCCCGAAAATAATTTTATTCACTTCCAGAACTGAAAAGAATTAGCCTCAACCCTGGTAAAGAACCTTGGCCAGTAGCCAATGGTGTAAGTAGAATAAACACAAAGAGCTGTGACATAGGCCCCCACCCCTCACAAAATAATAAACACACACACACACACACACACACACACACTGTAACATGTATTACCTCCATACAGTTTCTCCACCTGGCTCTCGCTGGCCGTCACGCTGGTCTCCAAGTTGCTCAGCTCCACTGTCTGTTGTACCACCATGCTTCCCAGATTGTGCACCATGTCTCTCAAGTCCGTCAGCTCAGCCCAGATGTCAGGTGTAGTGGTCAAACTCTCCCTGCTCTCTCCATCTTCCCCGTGACCCAGTTGAGGGATGTCATTCCCTCTGATCCCCCCACCCTCGTCCAGAGCCCAAGCCCCAGACAGACAGAACAGCAACCCCAACAGACCTAGAGCACCCCTCATTTTGAAACCACGTCTCTTCAGAACTAACATAGACTAATGGGCTGAGTCCCCTTCTCTATACACTCTGATCATAGTGAACCAATACATGGGAACTTCCTTAATTGAACATTACTTAATGTCCTCCAAGATTAGATTAGATTAGATTCAACTTTATTGTCATTGACAGAGTACAAGTACTAAAACAGCACAATGCACTTTGACATCTAACCAGATGAATATCAATATAAAAAGTCAATATAATGTAGCCTGAGTGCCAACTTGTGTTCGTTCGGACGCCAAGCAGTCAGGGCGAGTCAGTAAATGCCTCCGTCTCTGGTACACACTCCACTCCCGTAGGTGGCAGTAATGCAGCTTTGACGTTGGTTGTTGTCAGCAACAGCTACTCAACTCCACAGAAGAAGAATCATTTTTTTTGTTCTTTGGTTCCGCTGTTGTCCGTCGCGTTAAAGTGTCCCCGGAACGATCAACAATGGCAGAACGAGGATACAGTTTCTCTCTTACAACATTTAGGTAAAGTAGAAAACCAGAGGGTGAAACTTTGAGGAATGAAACACATTTCATTGCCAGTTTGCTGTTGTACAATTTTCTGTTGTAAGCTCTCTGTTTTTGGATCGCAATCATATGAAACTCTTGAATAAGCGTAACAAGAAGAGATGCAGTGTCACGCCGGTGCTAGCCTATGCTCTTAGCTGCTGCCTGCTAAGCCAACCAACCAACCAACCTGTCAGCTAGCAGATGTATAACTCAACGTAGAATTGATCCAACTGATGGGAAATAATGAGGCTACATATATCACTGTTGTGCACGATAAGTGAATGCTGAGGTCTAATTGAACGTTTAACATTAGCTAGTTAGCTAGCTAAAATGCAACATCACATCTCGGGGGGTAGTGGTGGTCTAGTAGTGGATAGTGAGTTGGACTTGTGATCGGAAGGTTGTGAGTTCAAATCCCGCCTGAAACCACACCACTACTAGTGTGCCCTTGAGTAAGGCACTTAGCCCTCAGTTACTCCAGGGCGAATGTCCCTGTAATTCGTAATTGTAAATCGCCTTGGATTAAAAGCGTCTGCTAAATGGCAAAAATTAATTAATTAAAATTAATCTCCCCCTCTCTTCCCATGTCCGAACAGCCCGTCGGGCAAACTGGTGCAGATCGAGTATGCCCTGGCAGCGGTGGCGGCGGGGGCCCCTTCAGTTGGCATCAAAGGTGAGTATCCAGTCAGCTAGAAGGATGTTCTCTAGCCCCACCAGTTCCCGATACATTATTCCGATTATTTATTTAAAAATACTTTGTATACTCCGTAGCAATCTGAGCGCAGTGTCAGTACATAACACGACGGGAACGGATGGGGCTAGATATTAATCCTGGAGCGCCTGTTGAGACTATCCCATTAGCATTATATGTATGTTAGTTAGTCGCTTGGATAAAAGCATTAGCTAAATAGCATATATAACATTTTTCCCTTGTAAGCGGATGACAAGCTAATGATTTAATCTTTCTGACCTCTCCAGCCTCCAATGGCGTTGTCCTGGCGACAGAGAAGAAACAGAAGTCCATCCTGTATGACGAACAGAGCGTCCACAAGGTTGAGCCAATCACCAAGCACATTGGTATGGTCTACAGTGGAATGGGCCCAGACTACAGGTAAAGAGACAATGATATGGATAGCAATAAGGATGGGTGGCAATGTGGATGGATGGAAGAATGAAAGAACTGAGGAATGAGAACTCCCTGCAGGAAATGTCAATCTAAAACCTATAAATATTGTCTGCGATAATACTGACCTCTGCCAACTCTTTCTGTAGTGTGTGTGTGTGTGTGTGTGTGTGCACGCGCGCACGCGTAGATGTATTGAACCAGGTTGACATGCTAGTCCAGTGATCCTCACCCCTGAATTCCAAAACACTCATGTTTTATTTTATTTTTCACAACAATACTTGATTGGCTACAACATGAAGCATAATAATTTATGCGTTATGCATTTTTAGAATGTTGACAATTTGGGTGACTTTATTCAACCTCGGTGGCTTCGGTGTTCTAAACGCTGTGTGTGTGTGTGTGTTGTGTTGACAGGGTGCTGCTGCGGAGAGCCAGAAAGTTGGCCCAACAGTACTTCCTGGTGTACCAGGAGCCAATCCCCACAGCCCAGCTGGTCCAGAGGGTGGCCTCCGTCATGCAGGAGTACACACAGTCTGGGTAAATACACAAGTGGTAAACAACAACAACAACAGAGTCTGGGTAAATACACAGTCGTAAACAACAACAACATTGTCTAGGTAAATGCAGTCATGAACATGCAAATTGAAGTCCTCAGTTTGGATAACTCTGGTAATGGGCTTTCCACTTTGCTAACAGTTAGCAGCGTCCTGTCCTATAGACTGGATTCCCATACACACTAACCTGACATCGTCTGAATATGTCAAAAATCCACTTCTCTCTCTCTCTCTACTATACGAATACAATTGGATTGATAAGATTGTTTGTAAAGATATGACTTGTGTTTCAGTGGTGTCCGTCCCTTCGGTGTGTCCCTGCTGATCGCAGGATGGGACGAGGACAGACCGTACCTCTTTCAGTCAGACCCTTCCGTAAGCATATACAGTTTTATCTTCTGTATCTCTATTCTGTTCCTGTTTTGTTGCATTTTTTTGTTTATTGTCCTGCTTCTCTTTGTTTTCTGTACAGTGTCCTTGAGTTTGAGAAAAGCACTTTAAATCAAATGTATTATTATGAAAATCTATTATTAAGCAGCTCGTTACCAGGGGGCACTGGTGGAGGAGGCAGAAATCAGAGTACAAGCTCATTGTAATGCATGGAATGGAATCATCCATTCATTCACAATGAGCCCGTCCTCCGATTTCTGCCTCCTCCCTCCACCAGTCTCCTACCACAGTGATCCTGGTACTGGAGAGCTGCAGGCTTTTGCTCCAGCTCTGCCCCCCACACACCTGATTCAACTCATCAAGCTCCTGAATATCAGTTGATTAGTTCAACCAGGTGTGAGGGCACTAGCCTGGGGGGGAGAACCTGGACCCAGAGGGTTACAACTGGACTAAAATGCATTTTGAATGGAGATTTTCCATTCACAATATGATGAGGTCCAGGAGTAGCTTTGATCTGGGTCCGGGAAACCTCCCCCTTTATCACGTTTAGGTGTTTGGCTTTTGCATTTGTTGACTAAGAAGAAGGTGGTGGTGGTGGTGGTGGTGATGATGATGATGATGATGATGATCTCTCCTCTCAGGGAGCGTACTTCGCATGGAAAGCGACGGCCATGGGGAAGAACTACGTCAACGGAAAAACATTCCTTGAGAAAAGGTAGCGAACGGCGTCGACATAGGACTCTTAATACTACACAATCTACTCTCACAGGGGAGGCTGGTGGCGGTAGAAATCGGAGGACGGTTGGGCTCATTGTAACGAACAGAATGACGGATGGTAATCAACCGCTTGACACCCTTCCTCATTCCATTCCGTGTGTCACAAGGAGCCCAACTGTCCTCCGATTTCTACGGCCGCCAGCCCGACCCCCCCCCTCGACTAAAACACACTTGCTTCTCTTCTCTGTAGATACAATGAGGATCTGGAGCTGGAAGACGCCATCCACACAGCCATCCTGACACTGAAGGTGAGTTAGGCCATAGATTCTGTACCGCAAGGCAAATACAGCCTTTTGTGGACAAAGCAAGCGGAGGACTGGAGAGAGGACGTGAGGAGTCGTGTTCCTAAACATTTTATCAACAGTCCAGTTAATGTTAGTTAATGTGTCCAGCTAAAACAGCCCTATGAGAGTCCTGAACACTGTTGTGTGTGTGTGTGTGTGTGTGTGTGTGTGTGTGTGTGTGTGTGTGTGTGTGTGTGTGTGTGTGTGTGTGTGTGATTGACAGGAGAGTTTTGAGGGCCAGATGACGGAGGACAACATCGAAGTGGGGATATGCAACGAGGCAGGCTTCAGGAGACTCACGCCTGCCGAGGTCAAAGACTATCTGGCCGCTATTGCTTGAAGCTCCCTGTGTCGCGTTTACTGGGCTGGTTCCACAGACAAGGTTTAAGCCTTGACTAGGTTTAATCCTAGACAAAAAAAAAAGCAAAAGATTTTACATTGAAAGTGTGATTTAGTCCAGGACTAGGCTTAAGCCCTGTTTGTGAAACCCACTCATAAAGTCTTCTGATTGTTCGTTTGGTTTTCTCAGAAATTAACTTGAAACACAAATGGCACTGTATTTTCCCAACATTACAGCATTTTTATTGTTTGTATTCCCTTACCTCTCCCCCCACGGTTTTTCATTCTTTCTTTTCAATAAATGCCATAGCGTAAAAAAAGATCCTCCCAGGTCTGTGTTCTTACTGGACATTGACTGTGTTTCTTATTCAACATTCCACACCATAAAACAACAATTGCATTCATCGCTTGAAATTGAGTTACGTTGAGAAATTGTAGGTACTAGTCGTCGTCGTCACACACACACACAGTCGGTTTGTATTGCTAATAAACAATAAATGGTTTGACCAACCAACATTGGACTCATGATTACAACAAACCAATGTATATGACCCAATGTATATGATGATGATTTGTTGGGAGGTTTTTGTACGACTTCAGTAGAAGAAAAAACCCATCTGTTATTATGATTGTACTCCAAAGCGTTGGAGGAATTCTGAGAGGCTGAATACGCGTCCACAGCCCACTGCAGGGTCCATGCTGACGAAGTCATCCAGGTTCATCTTACAGTCTGGAGAGAAGAAGAATGGATTTCTGTTAAGACATATCCAGTATGGGGGAGGGGGGGAATCAGAGGACAGGCAGGAGTTTTTCCATGCCACTGCTTTTCTTGACCGTGGGAGTTTTTTTTCTAGACTTATGTCTTTAGGGGTCTATGGGTCGGTGTTGGTTCATATTGTATTTATTGTTTATATTGTACTTCTTGGAAAGCACTTTGTGACAATCGTCTTTGTAAAAAGCGCTACACAAATGCATTTGTTTGGTAACCAGTCCACAGAGGTGTGTCGTACCTGTGGTTTGGAGGCAGGGATATGGAGGAGGAGGCATCTTCCAGCTGCCGTCTGCCTCTCTCATGTGGGACCTGTCGGACGCGAAGCTCCTCAGATACGTCTCTGTCGGGATCACCCGCAACTTCCTGCAACAAGATGGATGTTCGTTACACTGAGGTTCAACAGAGAGACTGTCACACGTGGCCTGAGGTGGTCCAGTGGTCCAGCACCATGGCCTGCTGTGGTTCAGTGGTCTAGAACTGTGGCCTGGGGTGGTCCAGTGGTCTAGAACTGTGGCCTGGGGTGGTCCAGTGGTCTAGCACCATGGCCTGGGGTGGTCCAGTGGTCTAGCACCATGGCCTGGGGTGGTCCAGTGGTCTAGCACCATGGCCTACAGTGCACACATGTTGGCATGAACCCGGCCCACGCCCTTCTGACATAGCCTCTCCTCCTTACTTTCCTGTCTTCCTATACTATCTCTATCCAATAAAAACAGAAAAATACTCAAGTGGGACTACCACACTCTGGGTGAACTGAAGGGACCGGAATTAAACATAATTTTTTTCAAATACAATACACATACAAAGAGTGTATTACAGCCACTGGACAATGTCAAAAGAAACATGCTGAAATTTGATTCATATCAATTCTTGTTTTATACTCACGGATGTACTGTATAATCATCATATCACATGATATCATTATCACTTTGTTACATGTAGATCAGGGGGAGGCTGGTGGAGGTAGAAATTGGAGGACCGGCTCATTGTGATAATAATAATAATAATAACTTTATTTGTATAGCGCTTTTCCTGCAAACGTTGCAGCTCAAAGTGCTTTAATCATGATATAATCTTAATTTAATTATTTTGGAACTTAAATGCAATATTAAAAGGATGGGGTTTTATAATCTTAATTTAATTATTTAGTCATTTAAACTAAGGCAATATTAAAAAGATTGGTTTTTACTCTTGACTTGAACATATTTGCTGAGGTTGCATCCCTAATGTAAACTGGCAGTGCATTCCACAATTTGGGTGCATAAAATGAGAATGCAGCCTCACCAAATCTCTTCTTTTGTACAGAAAACCAGCGTCAGAAGACCTGAGAGCTCTATTGGGCTGATATGCTAGCAAAATGTCTTTCAAATATTCTGGTGCTATGCCAGTGAGAGCTTTATAAACAAGCAGAAGGATCTTGAAATCTATTCTGAACTTAACAGGAAGCCAGTGTAGAGTTTCTAAAACAGGATGCATGAAATGGAACAAGGAATGGTATCAAACAGGTGCGGTGCTCTCTTCAACAGGTTCTATTCAATCCCATGCATGACTATGAGCCCTGTCCTCTGATTCCTACATCCACCAACCCCCCTGATGTCGATCAAAAGTACAAGAACGCCCTGTGGCTCGTCTGACCTCCAGAAGGCTGGTTTGAGGGCCTGGTCCGACTGGAAGGCCTCTGCTGCGTAGAGTGGGAGGGGGCAGGGGAAGGGCAGGATGCTGTCCAGGTCGTAGATGAAACTCTGGCCCGGCTGGCTCTCATGGACCAGGATCACGTGGTAGTCCTGGAACACATAACCCCCCCCCACACACACACACACACACACACACAAACCACATACAAAGTTATTACCACATGTATACAGAGTGTCATTGTTTACTGTACAGATACGGTACAGAGTGATATATATGCCTACTGCCCACAGACAGAAGAACGAGGAAGAGGAGGAGGACAGATGAAGGAGGATAGACAGATGAACAGATGGAGGAGGAGGAGGAGTGCCTCCTACCTACCCAAACCACCGGCTCTTCTCCTCGACTGGACTTTTGTTTCCACAGAGGAATCTGACAGGAAGGAAGACACGCACAGATCAGGGTTGTCATGACATCCACACCATTTCACAATCAGTGAAAAAGTAATTTTGACATTTAAAATGTACATATTGGTGGAATTACATGTCATTTTATACATGCCTGTTCTTTTTGTATAGACTGAACTGTACATTTACTACTACTAATAATAATAATCTGCAGATGATCTAGATGCAAGGAGATGGAGAATTAGGCAATAGGCAACGCACCATTTTCCTCTCATTCGAAATAAAGACCGCGTACACCTGTTCTACGGGATTCTGCTCTTCTGTCTTGACGTGTTCACATAGCTTCCACACATTCTCCTCACTGAAAAAGCAAAAGGGGGTGAGCTGTTAATGGAGCAGGCATGACAACTGCATTCATTGGCTGTAGTAGGACATGCAGGCGAACAGGACGTTCATTACCAGTAACAGCTTGTATATACGCAATCATCCCTGGACGGAGTAACGGTTACGTAATTTGATAAAAGTTTTTCCTTGTGCATGGCTTAACGCAGCGAAACAATAACATTTAACGACCTGAGTAACCTAAACAATGTAGTTGGTTCGGCAGAAGCCCATTCACATCGTTAAAATACGTTGGTGTTACATGGAAATAGGTCCGGTGGAGGCCGATGGTTGTGTGGAACGATCGAACGGAACCTTTACATGAGTGTCATGCAGGATATCGTAAGCAGGGGGAGACAGTACAGTGCAGAATCGAAGCTTTTCACGATGAATTTGACCATGTGAGAGTCCCATATGAATTCAAGAGCCGTGGGAAATATTATACGAAATATATATATTTAGCTTGTGAAGGTGGTTGGAGTTTGCAGGAAAAGTGCTATACAAATAAAGGTTATTATTATTATTATTATTATTATTATTATTATTATTATTATTATTATTATTAAGATGTCCCCACATTGATGGTGGAATTCCCCTTCGAATTAACTGCAGCCTTGATGCACTTGTATTGAAAGATCCAATGCATTATTACATCATATCATAAATCATAATCTTTCAGAAAAGGGTGTGAATATGAATAGAGAATATGGTGGTATATCTGTTGTGATGTATGTTGTTGTGATGGATGATCATTCCATGCATGATATTACAATCCTCTTTCAGTCTAGACTCTAGAAGATGCTTCTACTGCATTCACATCACTCTCTCTCCCTTTCTCTCTCCTCTGTTCTGACACTCTCTGTCCGTCTCTCTCTCTGTCTCTCTGTGGCTCTACAAGCAATACAAAATAGAGTGGGTAGTGCGAAACAAGGGAGGGAATAGAAAAGAGGAGGTAGTAATGACAAGACTAAAGCCCCTTTCACACATACAAGCTTTCCCAGTAAACTCCATGGAATTTACCTGGTAAGGTGTGAACGCGATTTACAGGGAAATTTGCTCAGGCAATTACCCTGGTCAGGACCTTGTGTGATTCCATGGAATTTAACGGTTTGTCCTTAACAGAACAGAAGGACAGAACAGTGAACAGAAGCATGAATATTGCCTGGTCCGGCACGTAGAGGGTTACGTATGTCTGACGTAAGACGTTTTCACATGGAACAAGCAATTACAGCGAGTAATTTCTCACTTTGTACTTTTGGTTTGGTCCGCTAATATTACGGAGTTGGCTAGTTAACCCACATCACATCAGCCAAAGTAGTGATAAATATAATTCCACAACTGGATAGGCCTACTACTTCATTTCCAATCATAGTTAGCTAGCTTACCGGTACTTACTTTGGTTACTTATCAAATGCACATTTGTGATATGTTTACGCAGTGCGCACCAGTGGCATTTCCATTCACTCCCTCGCTTCAACTGTGCTTACTCAGGCCGACAATATAGTGTGTGCGCTGCGTTGTTCCGTCTGTTTATTGTTACTAGCAATATGTCTAATTTAGTTAACTCGTATTATGCTTACTATCACCAAGTTCTCCCATACTATGCTTTTGGACTAGTAGCCTATAGTATTGTAACGATCCTGTATGAGCAGGGGTGCACATAACTTTTTGGGGCCAGTGCTCAGAGGAGCACCTAGGGATGCTGCTTGGTGCTCCCCGAGCTCGCGAGTCACGACCCGTCCCACAGGATGGATAAAAAAGGGATACATGGATATATTATTAGCAAAACGACATTTATTCATAAATAAAGATGAACGACCAAATTATTGTGTGCAAAACAAAAGAAACAAATGCAAAATCAAATGACTGCTCTTGAATGAAAGTCTGTCCGACTCCTTTAAACACAATGAAATCAACTGACATCTCTTTAAGCACTAACTGAATGTCTGTTCTTTAAACACACTGAAATAAACTGACATCTCTTTAAGCACTAACTGAATGTCTGTTCTTTAAACACACTGATATAAACGGACATCTCTTTAAGCACTGCTCTGTTCTGTAAACACTGAAATCAACTTTTCAAAAAAAAAAAAAAAAACGGTTGGTGCGCAAGAGCGCCTTCATGCGGCTGATCTGCCGCGCAGCATGCATTTTGGCGACGCATGCGCACTGGCGCACCAGTTATGTGCACCCCTGTGTATGAGGCCCGTTAACAGCTCCTCCAAGCGAGTTAACTCTCTTGGTGTTGTGGTTAGCGCGGCCGGCGGTTATGCGGGAGGTCGGGGTTCGACTCCCGCATGGGGCGAGTTACACTACCAGTTCCCGTTCGCTACACTGGTGTCAGCAGTGGGATGGAAGGAAGGCCATCGGAGAGCCGTGTCAACGTGAGGGACTTGACATAGTGAAGTGTGAGTGCACGCTCTCCCGAACGGTGAGGATAGTGTAACGAACCTGTATAAGGTCCGTTAGCAGCTCCACCAGAGTTAACTCTCTTGGTGTTGTGGTTAGCGCGGCCGGCGGTCATGCGGGAGATCGGGGTTCGACCCCCGCATGGGGCGAGTTACACTACCAGTTTCCGTTCGCTACAGTATGTTTATATCAACGGTAATCAAGTGCTTTAGTTGGCGAGCGAACTTGGTGATGGTAAGCATTAATACGAGTTAACTCTCTGTTAAATTAATGTGAAAAATATTATGATAGATACATATAAAACAGGGGTATGATATATGGCCTGTCTTCGATTTCACGCCTACGACGTTCCAGTTCTGTATCCAGTTGAATGTATCCACCCGAAAAAGGGCTTAAGAATAGGACACAGTAACCATATTATAGGGAAGCATCCAACTGGACAATCATCTAACTAGTTTCAGTTCTCAGATATGGTGTTATGGTGGAGTATCTGTGGCAGACAGCTGTGGTTTGTCAGAAGTGTTCTGCGTTTGAGCCCACAGAAAAGAATAACAGGATGTTAGAATAAAAAACTTAACTTGGGTGTGGCTAACTTAGAAAGATGAAGATATATTTTCATATGGTACAGTTTGAATTTGACCATTAAACAAATCCTCATTGGACACACCTTTTGCAATTCCTCCCTCTGCATTAATTCATATCAATTACTTGTGATCAAATTCAACAAAGATCCATAACCCTAACCTAAATATCCATGGCCTACATATGTCATCTAAACATAGTATAGAAACCAAATATGTTCATCATTAACACCTTATTTGATGATGTGACAGCCCTCTCACTCATAACCATATATGGAGTGGTTGATTAGGTGATCAGAGGCACCTGGTGAGTGGCCTACTTAAACTGGCGGCTCACCTTGATTCTCCCTCTTCTCCTCCTTCTCCATCCTTAAAGGATTCACAAGAGCAGTGTGTGCAGTTGGTGTATTAAAGCAACAAATGTATCATAATTATCTTTATTTGCAAAACAAACAATAAACAAGCAAAAGGGTAAGAAAAAAAAGCCTCTGTATCTTATTTACATTTACATTTTTGGCATTTAGCAGACGCCTTATTCCAAAGCGACTTACAATCAATACATTTGAATACCAAGCATGTGAATCATCAATCCACCATTCGTTGCAGGAAGAGTAATCTAGCTCGGGCCCGGGGCCACTGATAGAAGGAAAAACCTTCTCCCTATCGCCTTCTACTTTTTTTTTTTTTTTTTTTTTTTTTTTACTGGAGAAACTGAGAAACAGTACAAGGGGGGCAATAGAAGTTCTTAGGGACACAGTAGAGGGGAAAGCGGGTGTCTTTAGGAGACGTAGTGGTGAGGGTCAGAAGATGTCTCAGGAGGAGCAGTTAAGATGTAACCTGAAGAGATGGGTCTTCAGTCTTTGTATCTTATCTGCTGAAAAGGTGATGAATCCATAAATGGCAATGATTGTAAGAGGGATTGTGAACAGTTTCACTAGATCTGAGAAACTAAATGATTTCCTGCGGTGTGTGTGTGTGTGTGTGTGTGTGTGTGTGTGTGTGTGTGTGTGTGTGTGTGCGCGTGTGCGTGCGTGCGTGTGTGTGTGTGTGTGTGTGTGCGTGCGTGTGTGTGTGTGTGTGTGTGTGTGTGTGTGTGTGTGTTTTAAGAGGAAATGATCCAATCAGTAGCATAATGTGCTTGGGCACGTTATCATTCATTCGTTCATGTTAGGCCTACTGAGTGACAAGAAACATGCAAAGGCAATTACATTCATTCTGAGGCATGAAAATCTAACTTTTCAGATCTAGTGCCTTGTAGGAGCTAGGACTCATGCATTAAGAATTTGACATGGATGATAAACAATGCAATGCTGTGCTGACATCTTCAACAATGCGTTAATGCATCTTACCTTCATTTGGGAAAATGCTGTTATGTCCATCGCATCCAGGTGAGCACACACCCATACACCTGCTATTAAACTTTTACTTTCGTTATTCATATTGACGCAATGGCTTCTCCACGTGTATCGGCAGTAGCCCTGATAATCACAATCATTTATGGCGGAGAATTCATCATAGGTAAGTGGATATGTATATAAAAACATTTTAATCTGAGACGCTCTGTGTGAAAGTAGAGATTTTCGACTAAACTGAGAGGTTTAGAAGTATGATCACTATTATCGCTATCACTATAACCTTTGGACTATAGGACGGTAGGCCTAGGATAGGATATGTACAGTTATGAAATTATAAGTACAGTATGTCTCAGATAATGATATTATTTAAGACGAGACAGAGGGAAAGCCCAGCTCATACTGTAGGCTACTTATCATTTCATAACTCATATCCTATCCTATAATCCAAAAGTTACATACGCAATAGTGATCATACTTCAGTTTTATATTTATTTAATTATCATTAATTTAACATTTAACATTTACAAATACCTTCGGTTTCCCAACAGGTTCTGGTAACTTAAGATGCGTAGTGACAGCGAACTAACTCGTACTACCATCCACTAAATTCGCTCGCCAACTAAAGCATTGATAAAAGTAATAAACCGAGCATAGGCCTATTATAGTGTACAGACAACTTGGTAACAAGAGTAGTCTACTGAAATTCCTGTCCTGTAGTCACATGCTAATGACTTGGCATGTACTGGATTGATATCTGTGAATAATGAGTGATTGAATAATACCTGCCATGGCTCTGTTCTCAGTTGGAGTTGGAGCGTCATCAGACACTCTATACGCCATCTCGAACGGGAATGTCACTATCAGACATGGGATTAATGGAGTTCTGCAAGGGATTCTCTGGAAACACGGGCTGCATAAGGCGGTTGAATGGGACTCGAATGGGAAAAGGGAATTTCGTGATTTTCTAGGAAAGACGGCATTGGACACCGTGACAGGAGCAGTCACAATCAGACAGTTGACCAAGAAACAGAGTGGGATGTACGAGGCAGAGTACACGATTGATGGGAAAATACAGATCTTTAAGCAGAAAGTAGAGGTCATCGGTACGTTTTTTTGCACAAGACCTTCATAATCATGATACCATTCCCATATATATATATATATATATATATATATATATATATATATATATATATATACTGAATACAAATATAAATGCAACACTTTTGTTTTGCTCCAATTTAAATCAATCAGAGTTTAAATCAAAGACCGAAGACTGTATCTATGTACATAAGGCCTATTTCTCTCAATTTGTGTTCTCAAATTTGTTTAAATCTTTGTTAGTGAGCACTTCTCCTTTGCAGAGATAATCCATCCACCTAACAGGTGTGGCATATCCAGATGCTGATTTGACAGCATGTTATGTTATGTTATGTTAATTTAATTTATAATGCGCCCCACATCCAACTTTTACATCGGCCCGGGGCGCAGCCCGGGTAAAGGAACAGATAAAGACAAGGACAAGGAACACGGAAAGCAATCAGACACAGACGACTTAAACGTACATCTCAAGGGATACAATTCACAACAAATAGGGAGTAGACTTAGGGAACATCATTGACGAAGAGGTGGGATTTTAACTTGTCTCTAAAGGAGTCCAGAGTGGGGTCAAACTTGATGGCAGAAGGGAGCGCGTTCCACAGGGTCGGTGCTATCACCGCAAAGGCACGGTCACCCTTCCTCTTGAGGTTGGTGCGTGGGACCCTCAGGCTGAGTTGGGCGTCTGACCTGAGCCTGGGTCTGGGCCTTGAGGTGGAAGACTGGTCCAGGAGGTCCTTGATGTAGGGTGGGGCGAGACTGTTGAGAGCTTTAAAGACAAAGGTGCAGATTTTGAACTTCACTCTCTTCTTCACTGGGAGCCAGTGAAGGGAGATGAGGACAGGGGAGATGTGGTCCCTCATGTTGGTACCTGACACCAGCCTAGCAGCGGCATTTTGGACTAGCTGCAGGCGGTAGATGGTCTTATCAGGAAGTCCAGCATCTAGAGTGAGTTGCAGTAGTCGAGCCTAGATGAAATTAGCATGAGGACGACCCTCCTCAGATCACTGGGGGTGAGGAAGGACTTAATCTTGGCTATGATGCGTAGTTGGTAGAAACATGACTTCACGACGGAGCTCACTTGTCGGTCAAGGTTGAGCTCGGAGTCAAAGATGACACAGAGGTTCTTGACATGTGGTCTGACAAGGGTGGACAGGCTTCCCATGATTATTGCACAGATGTCCCTTAAGCTGGTCACAATAAAAGGCCACTCTAAAATGTGCAGTTTTATCACACAGCACAATGCAACAGATGTCGCAAGCTTTGAGGGAGCGTGCAATTGGCATGCTGACTCCAGGAATATCCACCAGAGCTGTTGTGAATTGTATGTTCATTTCACTACCATAAGCCGTCTCCAAAGTCGTTTCCAATTCCAATTCTTGGAAACGCCTTTGGAGACGGCTTATGGCAGAGAAATGAACATTCAATTCACAGGTAACAGCTCTGGTGGACATTCCTCCCAATTGCACGCTCCCTCAAAACTTGTGACATCTGTTGCATTGTGCTGTGTGATAAAACTGCACATTTTAGAGTGGCCTTTTATTGTGACCAGCCTAAGGCACATCTGTGCAATAATCGTGAACACAATTTGAGAGAAATAGGCCTTTTGTGTACATAGACATTTTTTTAGGTCTTTGATTTCAACTCATGAGTTGAACACAAGTGTTGAAAACAATGGAGGGAGGGAGAGAGAGTAATAGAAGACATTAAAATGGTGCAGTAGTAGCAGTTTGGTTTGTTACAAAGTCCACTCTCCCTGTCCCTGTCTCCACAGATCCCCTGACACAGCCTAAAATCACCTGTGATTTTAACGGCACCATGACAACACTCAACTGCACTGCTAGTGGTCCTCAGGTCCAATACCGCTGGTCTGGGCCAGGCCAGGAGGGGGCGACGTGGAGTCAGGAGCACACTGGACCTAGCTTTAACAGCAATTCCTCAGATTCAGTCTACACCTGTTTGGCCAGAAACCCTGTCAGTGAGAGGAAGCAGACTATCCACAGTAAAGAGTGTGAAACCTCAGGTAATCTCAGCATAATAATTCAGCAATTAATCAGATTCAAATGGCCTGTATTTGTACATATCTTATCTTATCTTATCTAACTGTGTGTGTGTGTGTGTGTGTGTGTGTGTGTGTGTCTGTCTGTCTGTCTGTCTGTGTGTGTGTGTGTGTGTGTGTGTGTGTGTGTGTGTGTGTGTGTGTGTGTGTGTGTGTGTGTGTGGGCGCACACTCATCTGTGTGTTTTACAGAAATCCCTGTACTAATCATTGCTGCTGTAATTGGAGGTATATTTGTGCTGTTGGTGGTTGCTATTGTGGCCTATTGCCTCTACAAGAATGGGAAAGGTAGGCTCAGGTCTTTGAAAAGCACTCCATTAACATAACATAAGATACATTTGTAATTGATATACCCATATCCAATGTGAAGAATGAAAATGTTGTATATCGACCATGATATAAATGATATTACAAAAAAGGTACACTAAAACTAATTTGCAATGATATATTGTATTTATATTGCAGTATTTGTATCATATGTGACACGTTCTAATGCTTTGGTCCTCATATCGATGTAATGATTTGACTTTTCTTTTGAAAAATGTGAATAGATTTCTGTGTTGTTGAAAATCAATGACACATCGCTAGTCAACTAACACAGCTTGTTTTGTGAGCCTAACAATGTAAAGTAGTGTTATAGTTAACTAGGTAGCAGTGGGGATTACTCACTGAATCCATTGCGTTGCAGTATTTTGGCTTGACTAGCGAGTTTGTGTTGTCATTCTCAACAACATTGAAACATAGTTCTGTGTCTGAACATTTGGATTGGTTGCCGATATGTGGACCAAAGCATTAGAACGTGTCACATATTTGTTTAACATGACATCATACAATATGTAGGTGTAATTTATATTTTGTATGTTATATCAACAATACGATCTTTCTCTCAGGATAAATAACTAAATCTCTCTTCTCTTATCTTTCTTGTTTTGGTAACCAGGCAAAGGAGCTGGTTGTATTGAGAAGGATACAGAGAAGATAGGGGGAACTGGAGAGGGAGTTAGTATGGATGAGCAGAAGCCATTACTGGTGGAGAATCACACAAGTGGAACGAGTGGAACTGTTAAGGATATAGTCAAAGAGATTGAAGAAAGAACCAGAAAGACTAAGGGAGAAAAGCAGCTATGTATAAAAACACCCCCTCAACCAGAATCCCCACAACCAGCATCCCCTCAATCAGCATCCCCTCAACCATCACTCCCACAACCAGCATCCCCTCAATCAGCATCCCCTCAACCATCATCCCCACAACCAGCATCCCCCCAGCCAAGATCCCCCCAACCATCATCCCCCCAACCATCATCCCCACAACCAGCATCCCCACAGCCAGCATCCCTTCAATCAGCATCCCCACAACCATCATCCCCCCAACCATCACCCCCACAACCATCATCCCTACAACCAGCATCCCCCCCAACCATCATCCCCTACCCACAGAAGCCTCCAAGACAGTTTCACTGTGGTAACAGTGGACACAGACAGAACACCAATGCAACACACCTGCCCACTCAGGTCACACATTTGGGGGGAAGGGATTGTGGGATACTATCTGAGCAGAGGTCAAATGATCAAAGTTTGGGTGGTAATGGTACAGGAATAGAGGGAAAGATTATACCTCCTAGGACCACCGAAAGAGGGGAGGAGAAGGAAGGAGCAGAGGAGGGTGAGTCAGAGAAAGAGGAGGTTGGAGAGGAGGGAGAGAGGGATGATGAGGGACATGGAAAAGAGAAAGAAATTGAGACACATGGCAAAGGAAAAGGAAAGGGAAATGGGGGAAAAGGAAAGGATGCAGAAAAGGAAGAAGAGGGGGACAGGAGACAGGATAATGAAAAAGTGAAGGGTAAGGGGATAGAGGAAAAAGAGGAGAGATCGGAAGGGGAGCAGGGCAGGGAGAGAAATAGAAAAGGTGGATGTGATAACCAACAAGAGGAGAACATCATCCCTGAAGTTGAGGCAGTGTCGGACAACCGGAAAGATGTATCCAGAACACAAGAATCCAGGACTGCTGGTCCGAATACACTGACAACCCCTCAGAGAATGATCAAAGATGGAGGCTCAAAGAGAGAAGAGGGAAATGACATACTGTGTCTGAAATCAACAACTCCATCTCGCCTTCCACCACCTGTTGCCACAAGTCCCCAATCAATAAGATATAACCATGGTAATGATGCTGTAGTACTGGGGAGTGAGAGCCAAGAGAAGGGGGCAGAAGGGGGCAGAAGGGAGGTATTACTGAAAGACATGGTGGTCGGAGATACCTGTGACGACCAGGAGACCAGTGGACTACCGGACTATGTACCAACCATCACCAGCTCATTGCCAGGTCTGACTGTCAAACCATTTGTACCAAAGGCAACCAGTTCAGGAGTGCCACTCAGTCCAGTGCAAGATAGTTCAAGCACATAGTTTGAATTTTACTTTACAGTTGGTTGCCTAGTTTGCTCTATAGTTTTGTCGTGCTGATCCCCTGTCCAGACCATCATCCTGGGAGAAGGGCTAGGTTAGACAACCTGGGGTATACATGGCATCACGTAAGTAACCACTGTCTATATACACTAGGTTAGAAGCAAGCGGTGTCACCCCCATTGTTTCTGTAGCAGGCAGGTTAGGTTCTGGGGTAGGGAGAATTAGATAGTTTTTTGGGTCAGGGAAGAGGTGTAGGCAAGCTTGGGGCCTTTTTTATATTTTTGTTTGTTCTGTGGTGGCCCGCTTGCACGGCCCTTCCACAGTTCCCCTATGGTTTGCTATATTTGAATTTGACCTGGCAAATAAAAGCATTTTCTTTAAAGGTCTAACTGACTGTTAATGTGTTGACTTGGAGCACCACACTACTGTACAGGGTTTTCCCAGCTACCTAAGGTGGGTGTTCACTCAGGCTTTTACGTTCCTCCTTCTCCCTAGTAAGACCATCTGGTGGAGAACGAAACACAACACATACTAGTATCTCTATGACTATGTTCTGCACTATTCAGCTTTGTTTTTCTGTTGGGCCATATTGTATCATATACGCTGTCTACGTATCCGATATGGATTGTTCTGTGATGTAAATATGTTACTAATTTGAATTGTATGTCAATTGTAATAAAATGCTATATTAATCTGTATAACAAGAAAGAAACATTTATAATTGATCATTCAGTTAAATGCCTGTTCCTCGTGAATCACTTCTTACTCAGTATGAGTATATCTGAGACAGATAGATAGCCCACATAAGTTAAAGAAAAATGACTCCCCCCCCCACCCCCCCCTCTTCCCTGACGATAAAACTGGTCACAAGAGAACAGGACTAGACTGGACACACCAGCAGATGGCAGTAATGCAACAATGCATCAAGGATGCAACCCAAAAGAAGAAGAGGAAGAAGAAAAAGAAGAAGAAGAAGTAGGTCAGTCGCAGTCGCACCCCTTTCACTTTCGAGGCGGAAGACTGTCTTCGAATATCATTTAGTTTAACAAGGATTTAGTCCTAGTATAACAACATGACTTCAAAGATATGGTCTGTTCTAATGTCCGTCTCGCTGACAGTCTACGGAGCAGTCTCGGGTAGGTGACAGACACGTACTGTGATCGGTGTCTAAGGTTCATTATACTGTATGACGTATATTATAAGGCGAGGCAAGAATTGAATAGAAACCAGAATTATCAAAACAATTTGAGCTACATTTTATTGTAACGGCGATCACATGTAACACAGTCTGATCATTTGGTCCTCATATCAACCAATCCCAAAAAATTCGGACATTTATTTGGACATTTCTACATTTTTCGATCATTACATTCCAGATCCCGACATAACGACCAAAGCATTAGAATGTGTCACATTTTGTTTAAACGGCGTAACTTACAAAAAGGGAAACTCCTGTTAGTGAGCTACACATGACCACACCCAGGCGGATGAGGCCAGTGAGACTGTACCACTGTCAAGTGTGTTAATGCTGAATACATTGCTGACACAGCATCTGTGTTTTAACTGGCATTTATGTTGCTGATTATGGTTACTAATTCAAATAAAGTGCTACCCCTCATCCTTGGTTCTCTTAATGGTTTTCCAGATATGGAGGTTAAGGTTTATAGTAAAGTGGGAGGCGAGCTGCTGTTCCCTGTACAAGCCAAATTTGGAACCTTTAAGACCATCTTATGGAAGTTCAACAAGGACAAGGTTGCAGAATACGACGATGATTATGGTGATGAAGCTTCTTACTACAGTATTTATCTTGGACGAACCCACCTGGACAGGGCTACTGCAGTGCTCACAATCAAAGACTTACAAAAACGTGACGAAGGCATTTATACACTTCAGCTCAACGACAATGTAGTTCAGACATATACATTGTCTCTTATAGGTAAGTTTGTGTGTGTGTGTGTGTGTGTGTGTGTGTGTGTGCACGCACGCTCATGTGCTTGCACAGTACCTATCACATGTACTTTTGCATGTACAGGTCACAAAGAAAAAAGGGTTGTTATATGATTGGTATACGATGATCTGCTGTAGTCATTTCTGAACATTGGTGTTGCCTGTACGCTGCAAGTGTGAGGCTTGAGTATTGTGTATGTGTGTTGTACAGATGCTGTCGTCAAACCCACAATCACACACTCTTTGGAGAAGGAAAACACCTACATTCTCACTTGTGAGGGAGACACCACTGGTGCTGAGCCTGTCACCTACAGCTGGAGAAAGGATGAGGCATGGGAGACTTTAGGTTCAAAGATAACTGTTACTAAGAGCGACTCAAACGTTGACAAGTACACATGTAGGCTCAACAACCCTGTCAGCGAGGCCACCAGTGAACCATTCGGAGAAAAGCTGTTTGTCACAGGTGAGTAACACGTAACAAGTTTTTTCATTTGTATTTAAATGGATTTAATTTAAGCCAAATGATATCAGTTAAGGGTGCCATTGAGCTTTCAGAGTTTTCCAAAGAAATGCCATAGGACAGTCCTGCCAGTCCAGCAGTATGTGCACTATGTGGTCTGATTTCTGAACGGAAAACACTCAACACATCACAACAACATCACATTCTGGAGGGCACCATACCAACGTACAACATACAGTAATTGGTTATATAACCCAGGTGTGTTAATGTTGGGGTGGAACAAAAGGCTGCTTACACGGCAGCCCTCCAAGACCATGTTTTGCCATCAAGATAGATACTGAATATTGTTAGCATTATTATATACTATCAATTAAGTCATAGCAATGGAATGTTTGAGGGGGTGGTACAATCAACAAATGGCTTGGTGTAAATGTTGGTTACATATAGTAAATATCCATTTTAAACTCTGTTATTTCTGTCATTTCAGGAGGAAACAATGCTGGGGTTGGTGTTGGTGTTGCTGCTGCTGTTGTTCTTCTTGTTGCTGTTGGAATTGCAGGATGTCATCGAAAGACAACAGGTGAGACCATCAAATCCTTATTGTGTTATAAAAGACACTTCCCGACATAGAAATTAGTAAAACGACAGGTTACGACGATACAGTAACAACAACAAGCTAATACCCTTGCAATGTGATACCTGACCTACCTGTATTTACAGTGGTGACCGGCTGTTCAGGAGTAGTACACGGGTTGTGTAATGGTGGCCGTTGATGTATTACAGACAAAGATAGGACATATAATACACATCCAGTGGATTACTGTACTGTAGCTGCTGGATATCAATCTTTATGTTCAGTGAAAAAAGGAAAACCCCACATACTGTACTGCTGTTCATGCTCCCCCAGTGTTTTTAGTATAACAATATAGATCATCTCTTAGGTCTACATAAGGGTTTTCAACATGTGATATTGAAGAAGCAAGGGTCAATCAAATAAACACAGTTTGGAGTATGTATTGATGAACACTAGTTTTCTAGTAGTTTCAGAGGTAATACTAGAATACTCAGGAAATGCACCAACTAACATGTAAGCTAGAGCATGGACATGGATAATTGTGTGAACTAAACTTTCTTGTTCTTTCTTGTTTGTTTATTTATTTTACGCTGCCAGGAGTTTGGATACCCAAGAAAGGTAGGATGACACTCTCTCTCTCTCTCTCTCTCTCTCTCTCTCTCTCTCTCTCTCTCTCTCTCTCTCTCTCTCTCTCTCTCTCTCTCTCTCTCTCTCTCTCCCCTTGGCATCAGCCTGATTGCTGCGTTCACTCAGTTTCAATCCACATGTCAGTACGTCCTTCCTCTTCATTGAAACCGTTTGAGCCTATGGGCATGGTGCCTGGATCAACCTTCCAAAAATCTGAAAACCTAGTTTTATACATTTACTGGTGTATTTTATGATTTGACAAAGGTCGGAGGGATGCATGACGTGAAACAGAATGTGAACTATCTTATGATCCAGCTGGTTCTCCAAGACTATTAGTATAAACCCACTTGTAGATTGCCAGCTCACGAGCTTCCCAGAAGTTAACATAACAAAGAATGCTAAGCTGAATTGGTCAGCGCTTAAGCGGGGGTGGTGGCAATGACAAAGGGATATATGGAACAAACAAAACTTCACGCCAACATCCCAGCCTCTTGATGGTTTATAGAGTTGCGGTTCTTTTCTCTAGTTAATGAGTGTTTCAAGACGGTCGACTCAGAAGAGGGTGCTGCACAACCCCCTGTAAGGGGTTCCGAAGGGGTTCCGTTAGCAGGTGTGTACCAACTCCTAGTTCTATATTTGATTATCTGAAGGGGCTGCCAAATCTAAATTGTCTTTTTATATATTTTCTTGTGAATAATAATCTGACAGAAAAAAGCGTTGCTCCTCTGTCCTTAGGTGCAGCTGGTCCCAATGGAACACACAGTCCTAATGATGCAGGTAAGACACAAATGTTTCTCGCTGCCGCAGGAGCTGTTTCTGCTGATGACACTTTATTCATACTGTTATGTCCAATGCACTAAATGTCTAAAGTTTGACATGATATGGACATTTGGTTATGATGCACATGGGAGACAGTCATAATCCAACTGATGTTCGTGGATCCACATTACATACGAGTACTTGACTTAAACATTGGCACTGGACAACTCTGTTCACCTCGTTAACATTGTGTACTGCTGAGTAGGCCTACCTTATAAATATGTTTTTTTGTTTATTTCTGCTCTATTGGGAATGGGATAGAGACAGTAGAGATTGACAGGAAGGATGGGTGAGAGAGAGGAGGAATGACATGCAGGATATGTTGACGACGGGAATCGAACCGGGACGCTGCGATTACATTGCTATGCCTTACGGCTGGGACACACTGGATATCTCTACCTCAGCAGCGAGTGTGCGTTTCATTTCGGCGTCCATGTTAGCAGGTTAGAGCAGCTACACAGCCCACTTGAGCCGTGCGTCTCACACGTGTCTCACGCCGGCTGCAGCGGCATGCCATCTAGAGATTCTGAGTCTTGCCTATTTTTTCCATGTGAAAATGCGTGTGAAAATGATCTGTTGATAGTCATATTCGTATGACATCATACCAGCAACATACACTACAGTTTCAATGTTTACATCTGTCAAAAACCTCCGCTATCTGTTTCAAATTAAAAGCTCTATTAAAATACCGTTGTCATAGCAGAAACCCCTCGTAGGCTATAATTATATTATGTTAATAAGTTAAAAAGAAGGGCAGGTGAAGGGCACCTGGTGATCTCTCTTTAATTAAAAATTTTAATTTTAAAGGATTTTATCGGCATGGGAAACATTGCCAAAGCAAGTGTGAAGATAACAAAACAACAACAAAAAAGAATGGAATGTACGACTAGAATAAAGACATGATCAAACAGAGCTGTGTGTAAATACTACAGTATACAGGTAAATAAAGATAACTTTAAATAGAAGAAAGAAAAGTGTGGACATTGCAGTTTAAAATATGATATAGCAGATGATATAGAAGATGACAAAGGATTCCATAACATCTGAGACAGCAGATATCTGCCACACTCTGTAGGCTCTGTATCTTTTCGTATGCTGTCACCATTTCCATTTAGAACACGTCAACCGTTGCATGTTTCGCTTTGTTCCCTCAAATAGTTTATCCCTCCCTTCATCAGTCACTTCTCCTTATTTGTTTAGATTGCTTTGTTTAGACATGTATTTACAATATTCTACTGTAAAAGCTGGCTTCCAGTGAACACACACACACACACACACACACACACACACACACACACACACACACACACACTTAAGCAGGCAAGTCATGATAGAGCTCATTTGAACAGAAGTTGGTTGACAGATGCTTGAAGTGAAATTGTGTGGGGTAGGTGGTGTTTCGCCTTCACTTTATTTTCAAATTGTTGGCGTTCATAGCATCTTAAAGCAAAATACAATGCTAAAAAGAAATGTGTCAAGGTGCGCTGTTACCGGTTAGGTTTTCATGGTGCTCCAACAACTTAATTATGAATATTATTTATTTGACTGTCAATGTGCGGGTGGTGCGCCGATTATGTTCATGTGCGGTGTGACATGCATGACATGAGAAAATGCATAAACGGAGATAGAACCTTATCATTCTAAAAGGAGATAGAACCGTATCATTCTAAACGGAGATAGAACCTTATCATTCTAAAAGGAGATAGAACCTTATCATTCTAAACGGAGATAGAACCTGATAGTGTGTGTTAAAGTGTTGGACCCCGTAATAATGAGCAGTCTCTCTCTCTGTCTCTCTCTCACGGAAAGTGCACCCTTTACTAGTCTATTATTTATTTTGGCTAATGAAAACTTGCTGTAAACTAGGCATGAATTGCGCAAAAAGTCGTGGAAGAAAAATGCTCCCTAGGGCTCACTGTGGCCATCTTCATGATCTTGGGCCTAGTGTTACACCACTGGAAGCACGTCCACTTGTAGAGAGGCCATCAATAGGAGGTGTGTACCATCTGTTACCCCTTTTATATTTGACGATCTGAAGGACCGTATATTTTTATATAAAGAGTATCTTTAGTATCATTTGCAGCTTTCGCCAGAGTATCTTTATATACTTTTACATACAGAATATCTTTAGCATCATGAGCGAGCTCTGTGTGAAATTACATCCTCTTTACCACATGAGCTATTTCTGCAGTTGACGCTTTGTTTCTAGGCTGCTTCCTGTTCCTGCACGCTTAACGTTTGACATGATCTGAACATTTGAATTGGTCTATAAAGTTTGTATTATAGACACAAAGCCCCTTCCGAGATTTCTTTGAATCCCATCTGTGGTAGATAGGCCACGTATTTAACAGCCCTGTTTCATGTTTATCAAAATCCAGACTGCGGCTTGAACGAAAATGCTGCTATTTCAACATCGACATGTTTATGTTTGACTTGAAACCTATAAAGCATATGACATTGTTGCCTTATAATGAAATGACTTTCACTTTCACTGCCACTGCCATACACATTTTCCCCTTCAAGACCTCAGTCAGAGCTCAGCCAGCTAGTGTGTCTATCTTGCGTTGAACAGCGCTAACACAGCTGTAAGGTAGTTGAGCTACAAAAATATGAAATCTGTAGTTTCGTGTCTTGTTAATCAGGTAATGTAAATCTAAACTAACTCCCTTTTTACCGTGTGTGTGTGTGTGTGTGTGTGGGTGTGTGTGTGTGGGTGTGGGTGTGTGTGTGGGTGTGGGTGTGTGTGTGTGTGTGTGTGTGTGTGTGTGTGTGTGTGTGTGTGTGTGTGTATTTCTGTGTGATTAAGTCCACTCTGTTTATTTTTTGGCAGAGGTGGGCAAAGATGGTGAACAGTGAAGAAAGAGTTCAAAAGAGAAAGATGGTAAGTCTGATCAGAGTATTAATTAATTAATTAATTAAAGTAGTAATTGTAGGGTAAAGGATGCATATAGGTTGCATAGCTGAAGCTGGCTGTTCAAAACCTGGCCTTTTCCTCTGACAGAGGAAAACTCCTGGACTTCAATTTTAACTTGTTTATTCCACAAATGGTGAGGTTGGTATGGCACCAAGGGAATGAAGATAGAATACAATAACTGTTGAATATAGATAGGGAAATTACATTGCAATACATAATCAGTTTAGAAGTAAAAAAGCAGTACAATCTGAATATCCGACACAATATGTAGACAATGTTGAAATTATACAACGTTATTTTCCAACGCAGAAATAACCTTTAGCAATAATAGACAATTACACGTTACTGCCACAAGGTGGCAGTCTAAGCCAAGGAATGGCCACAGTGGACTAATGAGATGCTGTGGATGACATTGGTTTAGACTAGAGCTAATGTGATGGAGAACGTGAAACATGACCAGTGTTGGGCACGTTACTTAAAAAGTAATTGGGCACGTTACTTTAAAAGTAATTAGTTATAGTTACTAGTTACTTATCCCAAAAAGTAACTGAGTTCGTAACTGAATTACTTCATTATAAAAGTAACTATTGCGTTACTTTTTAAAGTAAACATTTAACAATATGAAGTGCTTTTAAATCTTTGTAGTGTAAATTAAATAAATCAAACTGTCACACAACTTCAGACAACTGGTAGACAGACTGTAACTTCAAGTATTTTCAACACAACAAAAGTAAACAGTTAAACAATATGAAGTGCTTTTAAAGTAGTACTGAAAAAATAAGACATGAATTTCTTGGACAAATCCAACTTTAGCTCCTAAACATTCATTCATTCATTCATCTATCCATCCGTACACTCCTTCCTAACACTCATCCATCCATGCATGCATTCATTCATCCAGCCAACCCAGTCATCTAACCATCCTAGCCAATATGAAGTGTTGACACTGAACTATGGTTGGCTTATGGTTGGCTTACCATGAAATGTTCTCTACCATAGCCAATCATGATCACTTAAGCGGTTGTCTCGCCCCTCCCCTCCCCAACAAACAAACAAAAAACACCTTTGCAGCTGTGACTGAGGTCGGATGACAATGAGAAGCTTCAGTAGTAACGCGCCGCATTGAATTACCGGTAACGGTAACAGCGTTATAACGATGGAAATAGTAATTAATTAGATTACCCGTTACTGAAAAAAGTAACGCCGTTAGTAACGCCGTTTATTTTAACGCTGTTATTCACATCACTGAACATGACACAGTTAAATTACTAGCGATATATAAAACCTACACCTTGTGCATAAATGTGAGTCAACATGAATCCTACAAATTCATTCTGTATACATTAAAGGAATAATAAACTACTTTACACCTTATAGTCAGATAGTTCCTTACCTTAAGTAGAGTAAAGTAGTTATGGGCCAGTAGGAACTGTAATCCATGGAGTTGTTTAAATAGCCACTACTAACTTAAGATAACTTAAATGTTGGTGGTCTATGGTGAAATTCCTCTTGGTTTGAGAACCCTGCTTTAAAATGGCTCTGCTGTTTGTATAAGCTACTTTTGTACTCCTTTTGATGTTTTGTAATGTTTTTTTTTTTTTACATTTTAGCATAGTTTGAATTTCAAAATGTCAATATCCCCACATAGGTTTGGGGATGACTTTGACTCGCACATCGGCATCCAGACAAGTTCAAGAAATGGTCAAAATGAAGAAAAAAACAGTATTTAGTAAAGTAACATTTTCATCGCTCGAAAGAAGAAAGTTGGATCCAAATCTCCTTCTGGTGTGTGTGTGTGTGTGTGTGTGTGTGTGTGTGTGCGTGTGTGTACAGCAAAATCAAATTTATCTTTGTACTGTGCCTATTGATATGTCAGCTCCTGCCTTTCCCTGCATTGATGTGTTGATATGACTGATGCTTTTGTACCATATTATGTGATACGGTCTGGTGGAAAGGTCTTCATGTTGGCAATTCTCAAGTCACGCAAATGACCAAAAAGCCTTTTTTTTGTGTGTGTTTTTATTGTGTTTTCTGTTTTTTTTGTTTTTATATTAGGAGAATGTACGTTTTGAAGAGCCCACTTAATATAACAAACAACAGTTTTATGATCACTAAATACTTATCATTTGTGAATTGTATTCACTGTATCACATCCTGCTTCAGACTACTGGGTTAGTGATGCATGGCTTGTAAACAAACGTACGTTTTAGGACGTGTTCAAAAGCAAGGACTGTGATCATCTAATTATGTGTAGTTATGTGTTTTTAGCATGTTGATGTTCTATCATGTCATTATGTTAGCGATGCTCCTTCTTTTACGCGATGGTAGCAAACGCGTCTGAGCGTTTTTGATGTGATTCAGAGTGAGTATCTCCGGTATTTGGTTTGAGGTGTACCAACATTCAAATAAGCATATCTTATTCAACTAAATAAACAAACTAAACTGAACAAATCTTACAATTTGCACTTTCATAATCTGTAGAAAAAATAAAAATTACCTTGCCCTATTTGGGGACTTTTTCACTAGACCCTATCAAATCAGTAGCCCGATTGAACACTGTACATATGTACAGCATATTGTATTTTTTAATAAAAGTATTTTAGTGTTTTTCATAAGCCTTTTCCTTACAAAAACAACACTTGAATGTGCTACAGTAAGAATTAATGAGTTGAAAGGGTAATTAACTCAGTCATCAGAACGATCAGGCATTACAGTGGGTGGTCACTTGTGTTGGTAATAAAGAGGTCGCAGTTTTGAAGTTACTCCAGGGAGACTGACCTTGTAATCTCTAACTGTAAGTCGCTTTGGATAAAAGTGTGTGCTAAATGGTAAAAATATAAATGTAATGTAATGAAACTGGGACCCTGCTCAACGGCTGGGTTTGTTGTGATGTGACTTCAGAGGGGTCGGTAATACTCACTCCTCGGAAGATTAAATACCCTGACAAAATGAGCTTCAAAGTGAAAGGTTAAAGCCCACTGCAGGCCCAGGTTGATCATCCCCATATTCATTATCTCAGTCTGGACCCTTGACAACTGTGAACACTGAGACGATCACTGACGTCTTTCACTTTCAGAATCAGAGTGGAGGCAACACTGAAGGGCGCTGTGAGTCAATTAAAAACTACCATCCAAGACTGCTTCCTGCTGGCGGTAGTACAACTGAATTGTACATGGGTTCAACATTTACTATAAACTTTTAAGACCCTGAGAATGTGGAATGTGGTGTATTTATATTTCTTTCAAAAGCGATACATTATCTAGTGGAATGTTTGCTGGATTGTGGCTGGTCACTGGAGATGGCGCCAATTACGGTCGCCTCGGGTGATTGGTGCGTAATTGTTTGTCTGCCTTTGTCTTTTAATTCTGTTTATAGCGATTCCACTCGGATTACTTTCACGAGATGGGACGAGATGCTTCTTATATAGTGTTGTTTATTACATTTTTAAATTGATTATTATTATGATATTGTTGTTTGTATCTATATGTCTTATGCACTTAATTTCCTATGTGTGAATATACTTGGCAATAAAAATAATTCTGATTCTGATCAGTGAAAGTGATAGTTGTATGAATCAAATCAAATCAAATCAAATTTTATTTGTATAGCGCATTTCTTACAAGATGATGCAACTCAATGCGCTTCACATACTGACAGAGCCGCAAGCAGACAAAAGTAAAAAACCTGTACACTATGTAGCCAGGACAATTCCCTTGCAGCCCTCTACTCATAGAGCGACTACTAACCAGTATGAAGTGTTGAAAGTGTAAAATGCAAAGGATGGTAAAAACAAAAGTATAAAAGGTAGTGATGTGTCCTTACGTGCCGACGCTTCGTAGCGTGTGTCGAGTAACCGAGGCAGATTTTGGTGGCGCGCGTATCGAGGCATGTGTTGATGACGTATGGTAAGAGCGAAGCTTCGCCTGCCGGCCGTACCACGTGACCGATTCGGGAAATTTGTATAAACTTGCCGTTGTTTTTCTATGTACCCCAGCTGTGCCCTGTGAAAGGATCTTTTCAAAAGCAGGTGAAATCGTCTAAAAAAAAAAAGGAAACCGCCTGAAGCCCAGCACTGTGGAGAAGTTGTTATTTTTAAATAAAATGAATAAATGAATAAAATGTTGTTGTTCCTAGTAACACAAGCACATTTATTCAATTCAAAGCTTCACACACCAAAGCCACGGTGTCATTATCACTCTGCCTGCTATACATTTATTGTCCACTTGATGGCGCAGTAGAGCAAATAAAGCAACACGAAGCTTCGGCCTATGGATTCTCCCACGTCTGTAAATGAAGTAAGACTTGATTTGCTCTTTGTACAACTTGCCCTCTCCCACCCGCCCCTTTTCAAGTACAATACCATAACACATAATGAACCAACTCATTGACCGACTGAGCTGTAATCTCAGAAACACCCAAGAATGTTTCATCATGTGATGCAGCATCCTTACTCGGTTTTCACAAACATGTACTTAGTAAAAGTGAGACTAGGCCTATTACAGAGAGTGTGGATATTTTAAAAGAAAGTTTTAGCCTGGCTTTTATCTAGTGTTTATTTTTTTAAATCTCCTATTTCTTGTTTAATTGTGTTGTATTTTATTTATTCATTTTCATGTTATTTTTGTTTGCTGTGTTGTTTGAACTCATGTTCCTTTTTTAATGTTCAGCACTTGGAGTTGCATTCAATGTACGGTAAATGGACTGACTTATATAGTGCCTTATTCCAAAGCGCCTCTCATTCACCCAGTCACACACCAATGGCAGCAAGCTACTATGGAAGGCACTGGCCCACTCATTGTCGAGCAATTTGGGGTTGAGTGTCTTGCCTAAGGACATCTATGTCTACCTCCACAGCTGCCCCTTGTAAGTCATGCAATGTATGACTTGTGCTATAAATAAAGTTTGATTGATTGAAAGTTTGATTACGGTCAATCACACAGTAGCCTAGTAGGTCAATATATTGTATGGAAGTGTTATGAAACACTGACATAACACACATGACACTAGGGTTATGTATCCAATTCCTGACACCGTTAAACCATCCCTAATTTTTACTGCGGTATACAGTATTACCACAGGATTAAAATTCACATTGTAGGGCTTTCAGGATGCCTCCAATTTCAAATGTTGAATTTGTGACAGCAGCTGGTGAAAGGTGGACAACGCCCTAGCTTTCTTTTTATGATGGTATTGAGACGGACACGGTTGCTATTTTCAAATACCGCAGGGATACGGTTTTAACACCCAACTCTACATGACACCAAGTCTCAAAACAGTTGACAGTTTATTCAACACATAACCCAAAGCCTACTCCAGACTAAATGGTGATGTAGTCTAGTGGAATGTAAAACAAATATCAGAGATAATGGTAGTATAATGGTAAAATATGCAATTTCAACTTCAGTATTTGTTGAAGTTGGTTGAATTCAACATAAGACTTACACTATTTAGTGCGGTGGCTTAAGACCATATTTGAACATAATGGGGACGCGCCGGACAAAAGCACCAAATTTTTTCCATGTGCTCTACATCACCATAGCTTTCAATTTTTGGTGGGAGCCACTTCATCAAGATGGCCGATGGCGGCCATCTTGGATTTCCAAGGTGGCCGCCATGTAAAATCTATAAGTGCAAATATCTCGGCTTCCAAGCCACTTAGAAGGTCAATCTTGGTGTCAAAATATACATGTTCTGGGTCAGGGAATGCATTAAAGCTATTGAGAATATCATTATGTGATTTTCTTTTTTTGGACCACTGCACTGACTGAGGCTGGTATCGCATCCTCTGGCACAGCTGACTCTTTCCTCAAAGCATCCCACCTCACTAGGACAAGACATGCCCACCAAGTGAGCGCTCTGGCACTGGGGAAGCTGCAGCAGGATGCCTTCTTGGACATGGTGACTGAGGGACCACGTGATGAGAAGATCAAAGAAGCTTGGAGACAAGATATGATCACCAAGAGTCCAACATTCCAGTACTGGGATACCATCCTCAACTTGGAAATAATGGGTCTGATATTTGTACGTGCCCACAGAGAACAGGATTTCCCCCTCTATGTGGAGTCACTGAAGGCTCTCGTCCCATGGTTCTTCGCCCTTGATCACCAGAACTATGCCAGATGGATTCCTGTCCACATCCGCGAGATGGAAAGCTTGCCCATGTCCATTCACAATGAATTTGAAGAACATGGTCACTGGGTTATTCCCAAGACCACAAACAGATTCTCAAGCATACCGATAGACCAGGCTCATGAGCAGAATAATGATCTGGTGAAGGGTTCTGGGGGTGCAGTGGGACTCACCGAGAATCCCTCAGCATTCAAGAAGTGGATGATCGCAGGGCCTGAACAAGCATGACTCCTAAAAGAGTTTGAGCAGGAGTTCAGAAGAAGGAAATAAACAACAACACCATGAAGAAGGAATGTCTACACAGAAGACATTCAAAGAACAAGCACTAGCTCTGGTGCACACCATCACTAGGATGAGCAATCCATTCCTAGATGATACCCCCGAGCTTCTAATGCTGGACACACGAAATATAACTGACGAGTCTGTGGTTAACACAGTCCGCAATGTGGAATCAGTGGGCAGAGATCAGTACAACAAGTACCATGAGAGAGTGATCAGGAACCGCACACACTCCATTCACGAGCCCATCAAAAATAACTCACTGCCTCTCTTCAGATGCCCAACACCCAAGACCAAGACCAAGCAGGCAGGGCAGATCTCAATGTTGAAGGATGATGTTGCACTCTTCTCCCAATTATATATAGCCATGCAACACAGAGAGGGTGACATGAGCACCTTTTTTAAGCACGAAAACCATCCATACCCTCCCTCCCTATCTGACAGAGGGAAACTACGCTTGGGAAAGAAGTCAGATCTGCTAATTGTTCTGACAGAGAAGACACAACAGGAACCTCCAGGTACTTTTTTTTTTTACAAACAAGTTGTAATCAGTCAGTGGCATTAAGTAGTATCAGTAATAATCAGAAAAAAGTGCATATCATTCTCTTCAAGGTCTGTAGAGAGTCCTTATTTAAAGTTTGTTTTTCGTTTTTTAACTAACTTTCTTTTTTACCTCCAGGGACTTTTGATGTCAAAGTACTCGACGGTGCTGCTGTTGTGCACTTCCTGTCCACCACCAACATTACCACATTCGACGAATATGCCAGTTGTGTCTTTGTTCCCACCCACATCATGAAGCACTTGGAGACCTCTGCAAGAGTTGATGTGGTCTGGGATACTTACATCACCAGCAGCATAAAAGAGTCAACAAGGGAGAAGCAAGGCAAAGGGATACGACGGAAGGTGGCTGGTCAGAACAAGCTGCCAGGGAATTGGCCAGATTTCCTGCGTGACCCTATGAACAAGCAGGAACTCTTCACCTTCCTCTCCAGGAAGATTGCATCCATTGCCTGGCCAGATGGTAAGCAGGTCTTCATTACATCTGGCACCAGAGTGGTCGGCACAGACACCAGCCACTTCATACTGCCATGTAAGCATGAAGAGGCCGACACCAGGATACTGATTCATCTGCTTGATGCCCTGGAGCATCGCTCTTCTACCTGCTTGGTACGCACTGTGGATACAGATGTTGTCGTTATCCTCATCGGCAAGTTCCATGCCCTGCCCTCCAAGTATCCAGCTGCAGACATCTGGGTCGCTTTTGGCACTGGCAAGAACTACAGATATCTTCATATCAATAACATCTGCCATACTCTGGGCAAAGGTAAGTCCACAGCACTTCCAGTCTTCCACTGTTTCACAGGCTGTGACACAACCTCAGCATTCTGTGGGAAGGGGAAGAAGTCAGCATTGGAGGCTTGGGAAGTCCTACCCCGAGGTCACCCAGGCCTTCAACTACATGGCAGCGAATCCGCACACTCCCGTGACCATAGATGCCCAGCAATTTCAACTTCTGGAGCGCTACACAATCGTCCTTTACGACAAGAAATGTGGAATCTATTAATGAAGCACGGAGAGAGTTGTTCTGCCAGAAGAACAGAACCATGGAACACATTCCACCAACACAAGATTCCCTTCTGCAGCACTTGAAGCGAGTTGCCTACCAGTCTGGGATCTGGGCAACATCTGAACTGGCTCAGCAGCCGACACCCAGTCCAGAAGGATGTGGATGGACATTGGATAGAGACAGCCAGGTCTGGCTTCCTGTGTGGAGCATTCTACCAATGGCTTTTGAAAGCTGCACTGAACTGGTCAAATGTGGCTGTAAAAGCGCAAGTGGCTGTGGTGCAAAGTGCTCATGCAAGAAAGCACACTGGAAATGCACAGAGCTTTGCAGTTGTAAATGTGACCGATAATTTGATGATATAAAATGCTTTGTTATGTTAAAAAGTGAAGCACATAAAGTTCAATTCAATTAATGCATGTTGTCCATTTTTCAATATACATGCCATTGAAAACATACATATTAATATATGTCCAGCTGCTTAGGAACCGAGTTGAAACTTATGGATACATTGCCAGAATGAACATATTTATTTGATCTCGGCACAAATAATCATCTAGTGATATTCTCAATAGCTTTAATGCATTCCTTGACCCAGAAAATGTATATTTTGACACCAAGATTGACCTTGTATGTGGCTTGGAAGCCGAGATATTTGCACTTATAGATTTTACATGGCGGCCACCTTGGAAATCCAAGATGGCCGCCATCGGCCATCTTGATGAAGTGGCTCCCACCAAAAATTGAAAGCTATGGTGATGTAGAGCACATGGAAAAAGTTTGGTGCTTTTGTCCGGCGCGTCCCCATTATTTTGCTAAGCTGCCGCACTAATTAACATTAATGTTAATATATTCCACAATACCTGCAGATGAAACCGTAAGCACGCATGCATGAAGAAACTGTGAATATTGTGTTATTATTGTATTATTGTAGTATTAGTCTTGTCACTGAAATCAGACACAAATTGGAAAAGTAAATGAATTATTTTATTGTTCTTCTCAATGTTCTCACCCAACCCTTCCCTACAAAACATGGAGGAGAAATAAACACCAGGAGAAATAACCCAAAACATTCTTTAAAATAAAAAAAAACTTCCATAAGAAAAAACCCAGTACGTTTTAAACATAATCCTCAGCATAGAAATGGAATATACTTTAGGATGGCAAAAAGGTGATCAGCACAGATAAATGTGACTTCGTAATGGGGTTCCATGTGTTTACAATGCATATCAATAAACAGATCATAGGATGGAGTTTTCACAAGCTGTTTTCCTGTCCACCAGGCACAAAAGGGATTGAATTAGTGATACCAACAAGTCTATTGCACAGACTTTTTTTTATCAGTGCTGCTACATCAATGATTTGTTAAGGGCTCTGCACACAGCGTGCGATTTCTGTTGCGCGTCAACGTTCCATTTTGAAGTTTGAATGGAAGTCTATGAGAACATCGCATTTACCCACACACGGCCCCGATTTTAATCGCACGGCGAACATTCGATTCCATTCATTTGACAGTGCGACAAAACTCGCACGCCGTGTGCTTTGTCCCATTCAAAATGAATGGAATCGAATGTTCGCCGTGCGATTAAAATCGGGGCCGTGTGTGGGTAAATGCGATGTTCTCATAGACTTCCATTCAAACTTCAAAATGGAACGTTGACGCGCAACAGAAATCGCACGCTGTGTGCAGAGCCCTTTAGATGCAAGAATGAGTGATCAACAATCAAGGAAATGGCCCTGGGGTAATTCCATTAACATCGCTAAAGGACAATCCAGGCTTATTTTGATAAATCCTGTGAGATTTATTAAAAAGTCCAGCGAGAGTCTCGCGAGATTGACATTTAACTTGTCATTCATTTTAACTTGCTATAGTTTTTTTCATGGAAATTCGTCAAAGTTCTCCCTGTAATTTTGAAAGGTAATACTCTTCCTGTTTGCCATGTCAATACTTGACTGATGAGTGTTGTTGTCAGAGTCATGGTCAAGACCAGTCTGAGGAGCATCAGTAAACTCTGTGGTCGTAGGGGCAGTTTCCTCATCGTCATTCGACCCCGAGGCTGAACTGCTACTCCAACCACCATCGTCCTCCCCGGGCAGCACACTCTTCAATTTGGAGACCATGTCTGTGAAAGAGAAACCGATGTGAACCAGGTTTGGGTCTTTACAGCCGAGGAACAGTTTGTGGTAACTGATTTGGCATCGGATCGCCTCCCGTTTCTGGGCATGGCTTGCCCCCTTTAACCGCCCCAGCAACTTGTCGACATCTTTCTTGCACTTGCAAGACCCGCCGTTTCTCTCGACGGCAGCAACGATTTCCTTCCTGTAAGTATAGTCGTCGGTTGCTGTGGCAACGGGATCTCTCCTTGTAATTCCAAACGACTTCGCTTGACTGCTCTTCTTCCTCTTCTTCTTCTTCTTGCCTTTACGGTGATGCTTTTTTGGCCTGTCTCTCTTTGCACGTGCGGACCTCTTGGCTGGTGGTGGAGATTCATCACTCTCAGACTCGCTGGACGACTCCTCGTCTTCCTCAGTGCAGCTACTAGACGCTAGAGGTTTAGCGGACTGATCTGGCCTTTTCCTTTTGTCTGGGTAAGCATGACCGAAAGGGTATTCCGCCATCAAGGTGGAGAACGTGCAGGTCATCAGCTTCGTGGAGAGCTCCATATGGGGGGTTTGACAGTGCGCACCTCCAGGCAGAAAATCCATCAGATTAGCCTCCGTGACCGAAGCGATCACTTTCACCATCTTCTGCAGGCCGACCTTTATTAAGTCAACATGCATGTTCCCCGGAGCACAGAATGTGAACACGCCATGAAACGTCTGCTCTTGCAAAGGAACCTGGAGGAACACATTCTCGTTGTTCTCCGGCTGAAGGAGGGACGACGGATCCTTGGCCCACTCCTGGAGCTTCTGGTAGAGGCAGAGTATGTACTGGCTAAAGAGTGAGTACTCTCCCCCGCTCTTCAGCAGCTGCCAATAAGGACCTAGTATTTTGCAGTAGACGATGGCAAGAACGCACACAAGGGCCTTTATGATGTCATCGTTGGCGTCTTCAGTGACGCTCTCCAGGATGATGTTGTTCGGACTGTTGTCGTTACCCAGCAACAGCAGGTCGGAGAAGAAGAGGGCGATCTCGCCGTGGTGGTGGACCAGCCCGGCTGCCGCTTCAAAGTAGTTGTTGAACCGGTTAGATCGGTTGACCGCCATCTTGGACGGGTTGTTTTTCTCGTCGCAGAACGCTATCCAGTGTCTCCTGTAGTTGTGCTTCACCACGGCGCGAGGGCTCAGGATATCACAGGCCATGTGGATGAAGCGTGATGTGTTGCTTTCAGTGAAGTTCACAAAACTGCTGAATTTCGTGAGTCTGTCGCGGCCGAGTTTCTCCCCCAACGATGCCACGATCTCATTTTCGAAGCTCATTATCTGTTGCTCGATGGCGTCATGCACATCAACAAGAAAATGGGCGTGGCAGTGTAAAAAATGCAAGGGAGTGGCTAGTGAGTGGTGATCTTTAAGGGATGAGACCCTCTCGTCAAATCGTTTCATGGCTGCATTCTCTTTACACGTCAGGTTATACTGGTTCTTGAGAAGATCGTGGGAAACCTGCATTGAAGCGTCCGTTTTGCCGCCATACACCCTCGACAGCTTTTGGACAGAGAGCATGGCGATGTCAAGCAGTGTGGGTTCTCCTTTGCTAGCATCAGGATTCTCTACCGGATCAGCAGAGTTCAGAACCACAGGAAGGCCTTCATTACTCCAACATTGGACCATGGAACAATCATTGTCTTCCTCTGTTTGATGTGGCGTTATGGCATAAGCCTTAACTGCTGACTTGTCGCCCCTCTTTGTCATGCGTTTTTTCACAGCGAATCTCTTTCCTTCGTCGTCACTGGAGACAAGTTCAAATGGACTTTGCAGAAAGTGTTCCATCTTTGCGCTTCTCCTTTGTCTTCTTGTTTGGTCCTTGCGATAATGCAGTCTGAATTTCTTCAGCTTTGCCTGGAGCACTTTGCTGGCTTTCTGAACATTGCCATTACCACAGGACTGGGGGTTGAATTTTCGTAGCCAAGAAACCAAGATGATGGGATCTATTTTTTCCCTCATGACAAAGTTGCTCAACTCCAGTATCAAACCATTTGTTACTTCAATAGACTCAGCTCGCTCAGAGAAATCTGTCTTCTCCAATAGATCTGCTCTCCCAACTCCAATGCTGTCACATATCGGCCCAACAAATTCAAAATTCACATTCGACTCGAGGAAGGTTAGCCTTGCGTTGCCTCTTAAACTCAAAGTTGTAGCAATGCCTCTCTCGATAAGACAACGGAAATCAGCAGTCTGATACATTGGGAATATCTTTTGAAGCCATTCTACAACAGCATCCCATTTCAGTTGCTTGTCCTCTTTCATTAGTCCTACTTGAATCAATAGTCTGTTTTTACATGGTTTCTCATCCAATCCCAGTTCTGCCCCAGTCTGAGATCCCAAAAAGTCCTCCAAAAGCTTCCTGAAGTTTTCATCCCCTGAAGGAAATGATACATTGTTACAACTCAATTATAAGAGACGAGACCGTATTACATTGTTACGACACAGTTGTAAAATGTGTTATGTTGATATATGATGTTATGACAATGTAATACACAACCGATTCTAACAAAGCCTAGATATGTTTTAGCATATCTAAATCATTAAGTAATTAATAAAGATGTAAAAGTGGTCATGAGGATTATGACATTTTGAACAGTTTGAAATAGCATTTGAATATTCAGTAGTACCTTATTCATTAAAAAAAAAATACAAGAAAGGATCACCGGCAGTTCTGTCTAAACTACAAGGTGCATACTCACTCAGTTCAGCATCCACAACGGCAGCGCTTCCACTCAGAGTGAGGTCTTGTTCCTCCTCCATGGCTGTATGTCAAGATGGATTTGCGAGAGATATAAATATTCAGAACCTCTGGAGTGACGACATGAGCTACAACATAGAGGTTAGACAAAACAATGTCAACCAAAACAAAAAAAACTAAAACAAGCAATAAACAACAAAACTAACATTAGCTACTTCTGTTATACTGATGCATCATAATTATATGAATAAATGAGAAAATAGAAATGCTGTTTTTAGAAACAATATAATGATACTACTACTGGTGCAGTGCTATAAGCTGTGTGACATAAAGTACGTAGGTGCTTGCTAAGCTAACCACATAACACAATTGGTTCTAAGCAGGTTAGACCTATATGTTATATCTCAACGCTTGGAAGTAATTTGCGATCAGTTTTTCTAGCATTGGCTAGCTAGCAAAGCTACCACATTTAGCTACTCTGGAATAAGCTCGCTGCAGGGAGAACTCACTCAGAAAACAGAGAGCATTGGTTAGCATTAGCATAGCTAGCTTTTAGCCAGCATGCTTTTCTCTTCTGTTTCAATAGCAACTTTTTTTCTGATAATATACGGCATTTTTCTGCATATAAATTAACACGTTCCACCACCTACCTAGTGATGTGTTCCGTGCCGACGCTTCGTAGCATGTGTCGAACCGAGGCAGATTTTTGAGGTGCGCGTATCGAGGCATGTGTTGATGACGTATGGTGAGAGCGAAGCGTCGCCTGCCGGCCGTACCACGTGACCGATTCGGGAAATGTGTATAAACTTGCCGTTCTTTTTTATGTACCCCAGCTTCATCTGTGCCCTGTGAAAGGATCTTTTCAAAAGCAGGTGAAATCGTCTAAAAAAAAAGAAACCGCCTGAAGCCCAGCACTGTGGAGAAGTTGTTATTTTTAAATAAAAATGAATAAATGAATAAAATGTTGTTGTTCCTAGTAACACAAGCACATTTATTCAATTCAAAGCTTCATCAGTAGCCAGCAAGATGACAAAAATATGTATGAATTATAGAATATGTATCCATGCTAGGGCACATTGGAGGCCTCTACCAATGATTCCATGTGCCACAATTTATAATACCACAGGGAGGAGCCAAAGACCAGGCATGCAATGACAAAAACATATATATATATATATATATATATATTTTTTTTTTTAAATCTAGGAATATCTGCGGTTGTATAAATTGAGTGAATGTATGGTATTTATTTATTTATTTTAAAGGGGGAGGGTGTAGTTCAATCATTTACCTCAGGAAGCAATGTAAGCATTTGACCTCTTACTTTCGCTTTTGGAGCAGATGAGGAAGAGAAATGTCAAGCTAATAGTATAGCCAGCCACCATTATTGCAAATGCACTTTTAACATTTGTGTAAACTAGATAAACAAGAAAAAAGATGACTGAGATAAATCTCATTGCACTGTGCGTATTGGTGACGGTGGGTGTCATTTCAGGTAGGTCCAACTTGTTGCGCGTCGCTTTTTTGTTTTGTTTGGGTGCGGCTTTTTTTGTCGTACCCGTTGTTGTCCTCCGATTAGATGACGTTCATTTCGACAAGCTTACATTACTAGTCTATAGCGTGTTCACAGATCGCCCTTTTAAAGTGTTTATAGCTAAACCAGAATGGAGACCTCCTTGAGATATCAGTGATCAACTCACATGATACTGTTCTGTCACTATGGGTCTATCTCTGTCTATCTAGTCTTGTTCTCTCCATGGAATGTAGTCTTTGACCACTGATAGAAAGCGCTATACAAAACAAATGCATTGTTATTAATAGTATCTATCTCTGTGCATAGGCCTATTGTAATTCAAGACAACCTCCAATCCTAAAGAACATTATTTGTGTGATAGGCAAGTTGATTTCTTTAAATAAAGAATGTGAGAATCAAGATGACGTGGGTTAATATTTGTGTCATTTATAGGCATTATACTTGGAGAGAATTAGGAGATTTCCACTTCACTGTACTGCATCATTGGAAATGTAGGGAACCTTCACAGCTGAAGGCTTCCTATAGCCTAAACAGTAATTGCTTGGCTCACTGTTACTTCTATGATGGTTGTGTTTTTCCAGGTGAGATTCTCAATCTCAAAGTGGGAGCCAAACTTGAGCTGAACCCAGGTGTGTTGAATGTAAATGACAAAATCAATGTCATCCTGTGGAAGCATGGCAAGGACAAGTTGGCTGAGTGGGACATTGACTACAAATCAATAGATTATTATGGTGGATTCGATGGCCGCACAACCCTGGATAATGCTACTGGGGTGCTGGTAATCAACAGCTTAACTAAAGCGGACAGTGGAGAGTTGTCAGTGGAGGTCAATGGCAATTTACTGAAGAATTATTCACTGTCTGTTATTGGTAAGTGTTTGTTTGATTGTATGTACACTGTGTGTGCGTGTGTGTGTGTGTGAGAGTGTGAGAGTGTGAGAGTGTGAGAGTGTGAGAGTGTGTGAGTGTGTGAGTGTGCGAGTATGCGAGTGTGCGTGTGCGTGTGCGTGTGCGTGTGCGTGTGCGTGTGTGTGTGTGTGTGTGTGTGTGTGTGTGTCATGAGCACGTTCCTAATGATTCCCTTATTTATCCCGTTCCTCCATCAACAGGCGCAGTCCCCAAACCCACAATCAGACAATCTTGCAACAGTGGCCCAACTTCCTGCGATCTCACCTGTGAGGGAAACATCACTGGTGCCGGGCACGTCACTTACTTCTGGAAGAGGGGTCAGCTCAGAACTCCAGGTCAACACCTGACTCTCACCGCAAATGATGACTTGGACGTTGAATTGCCTTGGACGTGTGTGCTGAAGAATGCAGTTAGTGAGGAGACCAGTGCACCCTTTGATACAAACGTGTTCAACAAAGTGGCAGGTTGGTGTGTTTCACACTCACTTAAAGACACGTTTGAGTACATTACATTTACATTTTTGGCTTTTAGCAGACGCCTTATTCCAAAGCGACTTACAATCAATACATTTCACTAAGTAAGTGAATCATCTGTCCACTAGTCATAGAAGGTAAAGTACGTAATAGAATTATTTTTTATTTTTTTAATTATTATTGATAATAATACAATTATTATTATATTATAAATTGATGAATAGTGATGCTATTATTTTTTATTTTATTATATTGACACAGGGGGAACAATACAGGGGGGGGTCTCAGGGAGGTGTCTCAGGAAAACCAGTATAGGGGGAAGTAGGTGTCTCTGGAGACACAGTGCAGGGGGGTAGTAGATGTCTCAGGAGGGACCATTAAGGTGTAGCCTGAAGAGATGGGTCTTCAGTCTCCGACAGAATATAGGGAGTGATTCTGCTGTTCTGATAGCTGTGGGAAGCTTCCACCAGTGGGTAGCCAGTGTAGTGAAGAGATGTGATCGGGCAGCGCGACTGCCGCATTGGCGTAGTGGTGGTGGGGCCAGTCGGCCAGCAGCAGTGGAGGAGCGGAGTGAACGGCCTGATGTTTGGGGGGTGACGGAGTATATGTAACCAACAGGGTTGTCACCCTATTTCCCACACAGCCTTAACACAGGGGTGCTACACGGGGCTGCAACATGTGCAAACGAGAATGTACCCGTTAGCACAGTCACAGAACCTGCTATACCAGAAACGTAAACAGTTGTGCATGTGGATACAGAATAAATAGCCCTTCCTATTCTGTTTCTGCAAGGACTTCAAATGTATCGATTCCTGACATGAAAGAAATGTGTATGAATTATAAAATATATTTATCCATACTAGGGTACTAGGCCTCGACCATAAGTAGTGTATTTTCCATACTCCATGTGCCATAATTTACAATACCACAAGGGAGAGCCAAAGACCAGATATTTCAACGTCTAATGTACGTTATCACTTTGTTTTATATCAGAAAAAGAAAAAGAAAAAGAAAAAGAAAAAGAAAAAGAAGAAGAAGCTTTAGAAGATGGATCCAAGACCAAGATCGGAATTATTGTCTTTATTGTATTGCTTGCTGGACTCATATTGGTCATCCTTGTGCATAAATTCATAACAGGTAAAGCCAACACAATTTTGTATTCAATATACATTTTATCTATCTATCTCTATATATAGCTGTATAGCTTAAGAACATTGTTAATTTAAAACAGTATACAGTATATCATTTTTTGAATGATTTCTTGTGAATTGTCAGGCCTGGCATGGAGTTTACATTTCTCCAGCCCCATCCCTCATCTGTTTACCAAAACAGTGGCAGGGAGCCCGCTTTGTTGAATTACAGATTGCACCTTTTAAAGAATGAATGGAATGGCTATTACACTGTGAATGATCTGCAGAATCTCTATAAATGTTACTCACAGCTTTACCCTAAAATATATATTTTGTTGTCTTTCAGGAGTGTGGTTCTTTGACGCAGGTAAGATAACTCACTCTCTCTTCCTCCCTCTCTCTTTCTGCAATCATTTTCTCTCTTCCTCTCACCCAATTGTTCTAGTAATGTTTAGAGACCTTCCAGGAAAACAAGTGACATATTGTCATCTTTACTGTATTCATATTTTTTCTTCTTCTGTTTTTCACCTCAGGAGCAATGCCTTGGGAACGAGGTACAGTAGGAAGCACCCACTCAAAAGAAAAGTTCTCGATTTATTTTTTTGGGTTGTAAAACTGAAATTGATTGTTTGATTCCATTTGTTATTGTAACACTTGTAATACTTGCATTCAATTGGTTGTCCATGTTGACTTTTTGGCCTGATGGAATGTCTAATGTGAATTCTTTTTCCACTCTAGCCTTTTGGAAAAATCACAGAGGTAACACACAGGTGCATGGTAAGTACTTGACTTGATGTGGGGTCCATCCATCAATCAAACCTGTTAATGAGGGATAAGGCTCGACCTCAGCAGTGCATGTGCGTTTGATTTTGGCGCCGATGTTAACGGGTTAAAGCAGCCATACAGCGCGCCTGAGACGCGTGTCTAAAGCTGGCTGCTGCGGCATGCCAGATAGAGAGTCGGATTCCCGCCTATACGTACTGCGCGCGCAAAGGCAAAACTCAATGTACAAAGATAGGGCTGGCAGTAGCAGCTCCGCAGTAAGAGCCACAGAAGACATGCAGCCAGTAGGGAAGCCACAACAGTTTGAGTCGCAGCAGTCCCGCCACACGCACAGGCTGTTGAGGTTGGCGCTTGCGGTGGAAACTTAGCCTAAGACTAACGCAGCCTTTCCGAAGTCTGCATTCACTTAACAGGTCACAAACCATACTAAGTAGTACCTATAGTAATGTTATCTGACCTTATCTCTTCTATCTTTCACACGGTGGAGACTAACTACTATAAAATACTGCCACTATGTGTGTGTGCGTGTGTGCACAATAATCCCAACAATCAAGAATATTCCCTGAATGTTAAACAAAAGTGGAAGGTTTCCATCAATGTACATTTTGGAGAGCATAAGTTACTACTAATAATACTTAAATTAATCCAGCAGCCATGTCACATGACACACGTCACAAACTTATTTGAACTGTAAGGAAACGTGTTTGTCTTAACACGTCTTCTGATGCTTTCTGTAGCCTGTACAATGTTACACCAGCCATCAATTTACAACAATCAGAGAGGGTTCAGTTAGGAAACATGTTGTCTTGGAATATTACATTGTGAGCATCACCCCCAGAAAGGACTTCTCCAGTGTCCAAAGTCAGGATATATGTAGATGGTTTATAGATGGTTTATATAGATGGTTCATAGAAAGGTTACAGATGGGATAGTTTATATGGACTGCGTTTTTGTTTATACTATATACAGTATGAGTGTATGTCCTCAGTGGAAAATGCACCTGTGAAAAAGCCCACCACTGGAAATGGGAGTGATGCTCAGTTGGTGGAAGAGGGACAAGCGAATGAAGGTGTAGGATTCCTGTTTGCTTCCTATAACGAAATAATTTGTAACATTGAAGTATAGTGTAGAAATATCTCTGAAGTGTCTTACAAGTGGCATACACTACTCTCATTTTATCTATGAAAACAGGGAATCGAATCATAAGCATTGACCCTAACTCAACTGACTAAAATGGGTTTCATGCAGCTGGAGCCAATGGAGCCAATGGAGCCAATGGAACCAACAGTCCAGGAGAAGACAGGGTGCCTGAAGGTAAGACAGGTGTTCTTGGGTGTAACTTACCTCACTATGCCGTCGGCTAGGTGCTCTGCCATATATAGCTTTGACTTCAAGTGAAATCCCAAGGTCATGGACAACGGGAAAAGGCGGAACTCCAAAATGTATGAAAATAGAACAGCAAGCCGTCACCTCATTTCACCTTTTTATTTTCAGCCAGGCAGGCTTCATTAGAGCAGGCGTGCACATGACGAAGCGCTCAAGCTCCGATGAAGTTCTCATGCTCTGATGAAGGCGTAATAGCCCTAGCGCACAACGACTAGCGCATTAAACACAAAGAAGGTGAAATGCGGTGACGTCTTGCTGTTTTTGTTTGTTTTGGGTTTTTTTCAAACATTTTGGAGTCTCACCTTCCCATCGTTCCTTGAACTTGGGAGTTTTTCTTTTTGCTTCTGTTTTGTTTGGAAAAATAACAGGTAAAAAGGGTGGGCAATATAAGCTATTTGCTTCAGCCTACACCTTTTTCGGTCATTTACATTTTTTCTTTTCTATTTAATTTAATGCCTTACTGATGCAGTATGTCTTTTTTCTATGACTGAAATAAACGTCTACTCCTACTATGAAGTGTTGTCAACAAAGTAGATGTGCTGGTTAGTTCCACACTCCACAGTGAAAGTGTGTAGCAGGAGACAGGAATAATAAAGTTTGTATACAACTCTCCTGTTGTGTTTTCTTGCAGAGAAAGAGCCGATGGTGTCGAACAGGGACCGTCACGACAGTGGACCAGTGGAAACAGTGGAATCAATATTATAGAATGTTAGTGTGAAAAGAAGGTACTTACCTACTTACCGACACGTGTGATGTCTCTCTAACCGGAGAGCTGTGAACAACTCAGAGGATCATGGAGACTGAGACTCAGACATGTTCAATATGAACTCCCAGGACCAAGGGAAAGCTGGATTGGAACATTATTTGTTTTTTAACATTCAGATCGTTTTGGAACACAACCATTTTTTACTCAGAGTTGCCGAAATAAAGGTCCATGTATTAAAGGGGCAATCTGGGGGTGGAGAATTGTAACCTTTGTTGTTTTAACCATGTTTTGAAGCCATAAAGTTGTTATTTTTTTTAAGTTTTCAAAAATGTTTGTAAATTGGGCTTAATTGTTCTGTTGGGGTTGCTCAATTTATATTCTTCAAGATTCAATGGTTATCTGTCATTCATTTAAAAGTATGTTTTACTGTTACGTATCTATGCACTGCCAACTTTGGTTGATATTCTAATGCAAATGTATTTCCATGCTTTTTTAACGTCATAATGTGAAAATGCTTTGCAAAGTAGAAGGCCTAGATCTCTCCCCATCGTACCACTAGAATCAGTTTTAGGCTTATCTTATCTCAAGATATCTATCTAATCTTATTAAAGCAGAATTTCAATTTTTAGACATTTTGAATTTTAGTCTAATATGTGTGTTGTTGAATGTCTGCATGACTGTGGGAATAAATGTTGGTTGGTTTTGTACAAGTGTGTGCTGTGTGTAAGAGATTACTGTAAATCGGTTTTGAACAGAAAATAATTGAAATCTTTAGATATGCAGCTATAGAGTTACACATTACACATTTTCTTATGGGAGGATTTTCAATGTGGACAAGTTGATTGTTTTGCGCCTCCTAGTGAACCCTCACCATCACTGCAACATGTTAACTGAAGAGGAAGGGTGTGGCCTTGTCATTGTCCATTCTTGTCAGAGGTGACAGAGCTATACTGTTCTCAAACCCACAAATGGGATTCTTACCACAAACTCAAAATCTTACCCATACTTAAACCCAAAATCAAGAACATGGAGCTTATGGACCTACTTATGTGTCAATTCTGGAAACATTGCAGCAATTTCTCTCAATAATGGCCATCTATCATGTTGCCTTTTTCTGCACTCAGTCAGATAGCTCTCAGGTACACTCTGCTGGCTATATAGGCACTATGCACAGTTTGTAGTTTATGTGAACCTTGCTCCATTGTAATCCCAAGTGCCTAAATTCCTAATACGAAGATGGTTGCACTTTATCTGTTGGAGAAACAGGAGTTTGTATGCAGAATTGTGTGTGTGTGTGTGTGTGTGTGTGTGTGTGTGTGTGTGTGTGTGTGTGTGTAGAGCCTCACCTATTTGAGTCCTTACCCTTGACTCACCTTGAAGTGCCGCTCATTACTTCATTGATTAATAAACAACCACGGTCCTAGTCATACATAGCTAGATATTTCACCACTCCTTCTGTTCAGTTTGAACATTTAACCCTCCTTGTCCTTCCCAGCGGCTGACTCTTCTTTCAAAGCAAACCGACACAGTGTCAGTACATTTATGACCCCCTTAGTTAATCCTAGACTAGACTTTCCTGAACCTTTCTAGAGTCAAGGTTTATGACCAACAGTTCACCACAGGTACAATCTCATACTCATGTTGCAAGACAAGTCTCAGAGACATCGGACTATACCTTTTGAGGTTTTGTACTGCAATGGGGCTCTTTCTTATCAATAAAATGCAGCCTCCTCTGATGTAAAAATATATATTAGGACATCTATTCCTTTTTTGGTAGGATAGGTAATGCCTAATATGGGCCTCTGATTCCAACCTAGCTCTAGACAGTGTGCTATAGGCCATCATGTGACCCACCACGTAACATTACATGATCCCCATGATCAAGTCTATTCACATCGGGTCAACATATTGACCCAATGTCCCATGGCACAGACTTCAGGCGGAATATCATTTATCCTGATGATAGAGATTTTACAGCCTGGTACTAATTGTCTTTATTAATGTATTACTCTATTATATGGCAGGTTGAAATGTACATTAGTTTTATGGTTGGTAATTTTGCTGACCCTCCTGCAATAAAGTTAACTTGATGATAGGACTAAGAAAGCTGTGTGTGTGTGTGTGTGTGTGTGTGTGTGGGGGGGGGGGGGGTGGGTGGGTGCACACGTGTGTGTGGGTGGGTGTGTGTGAAGTTCTGCCAAGGAGCACAAGGTGCTGCCCACTCACACAACCATGGCATCTGTTAAGTATCACTAAAGCAAATTTTCACAGCAAATAAGGAGAGAGAGAGAGAGAGAGAGAGAGAGAGAGAGAGAGAGAGAGAGAGAGAGAGAGAGAGAGAGAGAGAGACGGAGAGGGGGCTTGTAAGGAACATGATTGTTTCTTATTAATACCAGGAGGGGGCAGTACTCAGCCAAGTGTTTGCACTGGTGCCAACACCACTCTCCTGTACCGTAACTGGGAGCAGGTTCATACCAGCTTCACATGAAAGCACTTCCTCTTTATCTAGTCATCCATGCCCCAGCCATTTGACCCAGCTAGTATGAGCCTGTAATAATTCACTATGAATGCCTGACTAGCCTATCCCAGTCTCACGTACTGTGGAACATGTATATCGAAACACTTCTATAGACTAGATATTGCAAAACCTACAATTATATTTTGTATTATTGCCTTGTAATGATTTCTGTTTCCTGGTTAGATCTAGATTGAGATAAAGCAGGCTTAGACAGAGATTGTGTCCCAATAGAGACCAGGAAGTGGCCCACATGGGAGGCAACTGCTCCATTGATGTAATTCAGTCTTCCTCCTGGGAGTTGATGTTTAATCCTCCTTCATCTCTTCCTATGAATCAGTATGAGAGCCATTGGCCAACTCTCAATTTTCCGCTGTTGACAGCGTTCAGGTGTCAGCATCACAAGTTCCACATGAATGACTTTCCCCCTCCTCTGTCGCAAATTGCTAACCAGACACTGCGCAACGGGTTATCCTCCAAAAATGTTGCCCGCTCAACACTTCTTTCAACAGGTTTTCTATTGATAAATCTAGCAACCACCAGACTAAATCCCTACTCTCATTTCCCCTGGAAGGAGTGCCTCCATGGTAACAGTTTGAGCATCCTCAGATGATTCCGCTGCCCACAAATGAGCTAATGTAAAACCAGCGTGTGGGCTGCAGGGCCTGCTGTGGCTTAACCCTGTAAAGAGTGGGTTTCTAACTATCATTTGTTACTCGTCGTATTCGTTGTGTTAGATTCCAGCAGCTCTTTGTGGCGAGATGTGATGAGATAATAATTTTAGAGAGATCAGTTACAGTGTTTGATAAAGTAGGCGACATATTGCACCCGTAAAAGGGTGCAGTCCTGGGTAATGAACTGCGAAGCTCAGAGATACAGTACTTCAATGGGCCAGCCGCAGGTGGTCATTTATACATTTATTTATGCAACAGGGATGAAATTGAGATTTTGGCAACTGTTGGAACTTGGTCCCCTGGACTTGTTGTTTTAGCAATTTCTAAGAGAAATCAATTAAATTCTCACTCTATGCTGACTCCCATCCTTGGCACAACATACTACACCCACGCACGGTCATTTCATTATCTTGTGTGTGTGTGTGTGTGTGTGTGTGTGTGTGTGTGTGTGTGTGTGTGTGCCTGGTTGAGTAAAGAAAGTGAGAGAGTAGTAGAGAGAGAGAGAGAGAGATTTTAATACATTTATTTTAGTTATTGATTACATGGCAGACTACGCAGTGTGTGCTGATATTGATATGAAAACAGCCCTGTGGGTAGTTTTACACTCTCACAGAGGCAGATTCTCACATTGACACATTTGACTTACAGAGAACTTTGCGTTGCACGTGCACTTCTCAAGTCAGGAGTGGTTCCAGAGAGCGTGTATCCACAGGCTCTGGGTCTGGCTGAGGGCTGTGGGATTGCATAACCTGATTAGGCCCCTGGAATCTGAGAGAGACCTCCCATTATTCACATCCATGTGACAAAATGTCAGGGGTCAACTGCAAAGGCATGCCAACATGGAGGCTGCAGGGAGCGTAGAGACATACAGAGTGAGGAGAAGACAAGACATTATGTACCGGTACAGCTGAACTGAGTTGGCAGGTTGTTATTGACAAGTGCCATGGCCAAGCAACAAGTCATTGGATGGCTGATCCAATGACTCTCATATAGCACTGAGTCCAAGGATGTCCACTCTGAGTAGTACATGTCTATGCAAGGTGGCTGTGAGGAAGAGTGGTAGCGAAGGAAGGAAGAAAAGAGTGAAGAAAGAGATAGGGTTAGATAAGATGGGAGGGAGAGAGAGAGAGCGAGAGCACGCGTGAGAGAGAGAGAGGAGGGGGAGGGAGAAAGGAGAGGGTCCAAACTGCACAGAGCTTTCTTGTTAGTGCTGCCAAGGTCAGGTCATTTGGAGGCCCACCTCCCTCACCAGGGTGCAACTGTTAACCCCTTCCTTAATCACGCTCCTAGCCCTGTGTGCTGGTGCCTACTATTACTATAAGTGACAGCAGCTGGGGAAAATCAATGACACACTCACTAGTCAAGCCAAAATTCGGTGAGTAATCCCCACTACTACCTAGTTAACTATAGCACTACTTTACATTGTTAGCAGGCTCACAAAACAAGCTTCTAGTCTTAGTTGACGAGTGTGTCATTAATTTTCACCAACGCTGACATTTTTATTTTAAAATTATTTTTCAGAATAAAAATCTGAACATTAAATCGGCTGCCGACTTGTTCCCGGTTTCACCCGATGCTGTCACATAAGTATTAACTATAATTCTGGGAATCAAGGCTAGCCCTTCTCCTCTCCTCTAAGACCCATGGACAAAACAATCCCCTTGCCACCACCTATCATCAGTTTGTAAATCAGCCAAGGGGATATGTTAACTAATTGTGCTAACAGCTCAGTGACCCCAACTTCAGGGTGACAGATATAACAGTGTGGCGTGAACAACCTGCCATATAGTTGGCACTCTGCTTCTACTCTATCTTTGTGTGTGTATATGCTTTGTGTGTGTATATGCTTTGTGTGTGTATATGCTTTGTGTGTGTTTATGCTTTGTGTGTGTGTGTGTGTGTGTGTACTATGCACAGTGTTCTTCTGTATGCACTGTTAAGTAAAGATTCTTTTCAAAGAAGACTCAAACGTAAACGTAAAAGTGAATTTGAAGGGAAACCTCCAAGAGACAGTAATAGAGTAATGTGATTAAGATCAAGTCATGTAATACATGTATAATGCAACGTAATCATATAAAGTAATAGCCTTATCAAGACAGGCTCACTGGGCGCTTATAGCCCTCTCCAAAACTCATGAAAGAGTGAGCTAAAAGAACAGAGATGCTGGAACAAAAATGCAAAGACAGGATCTCACATCTTACCCTCTGGAGGGGTAGAAGAAGTAGAAGTGTAATGATTTCTTACATGGAGCCCCTGTTCTCCCCTTCTCTCATAAGCTTTCAGTTAACAGCCGCAGCATCTAAGCAGTTTCAGTATTTAATTATTAATCCTTAATGGCCATTACAGCCTCAGCTCAGTTGCACAAACACGTTACGCTCTCTCTCCCCAGATTCGCCGTTCTACAGTTCACTTGGAAACACGGCACTGGATTGTCCTAGGGCTCGACTGGATGGATGGATGGCGTCAAAAACGACTTCACTCATATCTGGATATCTCGATTCTACTTCAAGTCATGACAACTCCAAAAATGGATTGGGACATGAACTTAGAAGAGAGATAGGAAATGCGGATGATCTGATGTTGGGATTGGGGATTGGGAATAGGGATCAGGATTAGATCAGGGATGAGGGATTATGGGGGGAGGTGGGGGGGCGTAGAGTACAGTATGTTTATGAATGTGGTCAAAGAACTCGATTGTTATAACCGCTTTAGTTTTTTATGTAAGGTGTTGGGACAGGGATGTAGTTTATGGGTGCACATTACCAGCCATAAGGTCAGCCACCATAGTAGAGTACAGCACATGGGTAAAACTGTTAGGGAGGAGGGGTCCAACAATGAAATATGGCAAGCTAACATCTTTAACATGTTATTGTGGGGCTGTTTTTTTAGTTTACAGGCTTGTTTTACTGGCTGTGATATCATACAATTTTATACGTGAGTGTTGCTGTGCTAGTTTGACTGGATCATTAATGATGGATTATCATGAGTTCAGCAAAGATGGGAATAGAAAGGGATGGTGTTTTAGCCGGAAAGGGTTTGATTGAGGATGATTTGGCTCAATCAGCATAGCATCAGTTAGCACAGTCCTGGTTAGGTGTGCAGTGAACCACAGGGTTGCTGGTTCAAGCCCTGTTCTGGATGTTTCCCTACATTTGAATGAATGAATGAATGAATGAATGAATGAATGAATCATTCATTCATTCATTCATTCATTCATTCTATCCTGTCGACAAACACACCGCCCCTGCTGCCGTGCTCTAATGTTAGTTAGTGTTATAGCGGTGTTGAGAGAACGATGCCTGTTGATTTAGGAGAGACGGATGGGGAGATGGGAAGAAATGGGAGCTAAAGGGGTTTATTTCAGTTGGGAAAACCCACGATTAGCAGAATTTGCTGATTGGCTTTTTTAAATTTTATTTATGTGCTGGTTGTTGAACAAGGAAAGGCTTTTAGGTAAATAGGAAACTATGAAAGGCCTATCAGGGGTGTTTATGGATGCGTTACTCTTTGCTGCTGTTTGCTGTTTGACTTGAAGGAAAAGTGTCAGTTTCCACCACCTCAATTGCTGTTTTGAATAAAAAGATAATCGTCAAAAGAAACACCAGCCCTCCATGTAGGCTGTTGTCAGTCTTACTGGATATTACCTTGAGAAGATCTCATTAGCTCAAGTAGATCCTCTCTTGGCATGGTGGCAGCAACCCACCCACTCAGTCTCTAGGCTCCCACCAAAACAATCATTAGCTCTAATGATAGTCATTGGTGGAATCTGTGGGAATCCTAGTAATAGGGACCCACCGCACGGCATCGTAATGCAGAGGGAAATCTGTCAAAACAACAATGTGTGAGTGTGTGTTTGTGTGTGTGTGTGTGTGTGTGTGTGTGTGTGTGCGTGCGTGCGTGTGTGTGTGTGTGTGTGTGTGTGTGTGTGTGTGTGCGTGCATGCGTATGTGATTATGTGTGTATAATGTACAACATCAATGTGTGAATGTGTATGTGCAAGATGTGTGCAGTAGCCTATTATACCCATCATTAATCGTCCCAAGAGTCACGTTGTTTCTGATGCAGCAACTATTGATTTCCCTCAACGGAGAGAACCAGATAACCCTGATGATTTATGTATCGGTGAATGCGTAAGGTATTGATCAGCCGTAGACAATTCATTGACAATTTGGTCAAATACACATCGTTCCCTGCTAACATCAGTGTGTGTGTGTAACCATGTGGGCCATGGTTGAGTAATGTCTCAGCTGTAGCCTTCAGATCCTATTAGGTTCTTCATTCATCTATAATAGCACATACGTGTGCAACCTCAGACATGCTGGGAATAGGGGGGTTGATTGTTCTCTCAGAGTGACAAATGGTAAATGCCAATGTTATTTGCTAATGTTATTTGCAAAATATGGATGCCTTGAATGAAAGCCGATTGACAAAAGAGGAGAAAGGGTTGCTGGTGACAAAAGCTGGGGGGTGGATGGTGCATCTACGGTATATTATTATTGACATCCCTCATTCAACCCTTTTTCTATATTTTCTCTCCCTTTCTCGCTGTCTCACCCTATGCTTTTTGGGCTCTCTTTCTTCTTGTCTTTTTCTAAAACCATAGCACCGCTCCCCTCCCCTTACATTTCCCCCCCAATAACATTCAATCGATCAGGTCTACATTAGAAATGGATTTAGTTGACGATGCGTTTATCTTCATTTACAGAGAATAATAGCGTAGGCTTGTTCCTCTCGGCAGAATAAATAGTCTGCTCACCAAAAGAGCAGTAGCGTAGGCTGCCTAATTTCCTAAGCAGAGTTGTGTGAAGGAGGGGCCAGGATGGAGCTATAGGGAGACAATGAGTGTATCTTGTTGTGAGGTTTCTTTCTCTCCCTCTCTCACCTGTACTGCTCTGAGAAGACAGGGTCAGTGAGGTAGAGTGTTCTGTGAAGACAGGGTCAGTGAGGTAGAGTGTTCTGTGAGGACAGGGTCAGTGAGGTAGAGTGTTCTGTAAGGACAGGGTCAGTGAGGTAGAGTGTTCTGTGAAGACAGGGTCAGTGAGGTAGAGTGTTCTGTAAGGACAGGGTCAGTGAGGTAGAGTGTTATGTAAGGACAGGGTCAGTGAGGTAGAGTGTTCTGTGAAGACAGGGTCAGTGAGGTAGAGTGTTCTGTGAAGACAGGGTCAGTGAGGTAGAGTGTTCTGTGAAGACAGGGTCAGTGAGGTAGAGTGTTCTGTAAGGACAGGGTCAGTGAGGTAGAGTGTTCTGTGAAGGCAGGGTCAGTGAGGTAGAGTGTTCTGTGAAGACAGGGTCAGTGAGGTAGAGTGTTCTGTAAGGACAGGGTCAGTGAGGTAGAGTGTTCTGTAAGGACAGGGTCAGTGAGGTAGAGTGTTCTGTGAAGACAGGGTCAGTGAGGTAGAGTGCTCTGTGAAGACAGGGTCAGTGAGGTAGAGTGTTCTGTGAAGGCAGGGTCAGTGAGGTAGAGTGTTCTGTGAAGACAGGGTCAGTGAGGTAGAGTGCTCTGTGAAGACAGGGTCAGTGAGGTAGAGTGTTCTGTGAAGGCAGGGTCAGTGAGGTAGAGTGTTCTGTGAAGACAGGATCAGTGAGGTAGAGTGTTCTGTAAGGACAGGGTCAGTGAGGTAGAGTGTTCTGTGAAGACAGGGTCAGTGAGGTAGAGTGTTCTGTAAGGACAGGGTCCGTGAGGTAGAGTGCTCTGTGAAGGACAGGGTCAGTGAGGTAGAGTGTTCTGTAAGGACAGGGTCAGTGAGGTAGAGTGTTCACCTTTCACCAGTCTGATTATATCACAGGTTAAAATGATTCAGTTGTTATTTCACAACTGTCTGCAGTTTGATTTGATTCGTTAGGATCCCCATTATGCTTCGCATCAGCTACTCTTGTACAAGAAATCATCATGAAAACATATAGCAAAGAAGAACAACACCAAGATAACATCACAGAGCATAATATAACAAAGGAGAAAGAAACATCAACATACATAACAACAAATAAATAAATACATAAATAAATAAATAAGAACAAAATAAAATGTCGTCAATGCTCACAGCCTCAGTTTTTGGTGAAGGAAAGAAGATGAGAAGACAAGGAAGGGCAGCCACTTATGAGATGTGCCACAGGGGAGAGACTAGTGGCTCTGGGAAAACACCAGCACTGAATGAACAGCAGACTTCCTTTGGCTGCCTTAGGCTGCTGCACTTAAATCCTGTTTGCCTAGGGAGATTGGGAAAGGGAGAGAGAGAGAGAGAGAGAGAGAGAGAGAGAGAGAGAGAGAGAGAGAGAGAGAGAGAGAGAGAGAGAGAGAGAGAGAGATAGAGAGAGAGAGAGAGAGACCGGAGAAAAAAAGTGGCAGTAACTGTGTGTGTGTTGCTGATTTACATTCTGCTGTCCTATTTCTTTCTGTTGCCCCTCTCCCTCTCTGTCTCCTGCTTTTTTTCAATCTCTTTTCATAATTTTCTCCTTTCACCTTCTCTTTCTTGGTCTCCTGCCTCTCTCTCTCTGTCTATCTGTTTGTCTCCGCCCCCCCCCCCCTGCCTTTTATTCCATATGTCTGTCTAACTAGAGTATCTCTCCATCTCTTCATTATCAGGCACAATAGATATGGGGTTCTCAAATGTTGTCATGTCAAGGCTCTTAAATATAGTATTCCCCTGGCTGTGGACTGCCACCTCAATATATATTTTTTTATCCTCCCAGTAGATGTATATTACTTGCATGAAGTAGACCGTCTAATTATAAATAAGAGCCTTTATCAAAGCAGCACAGCATTTATTTGACACACACCCACTGTTATGAATAATCCATTGTCACCAGTGGGGATATAGCCCAGCCCCATAAAACCATCCCGATATAGCCTACGCTAACTTGCAATAACTGCAGTCTCCAGCAAACGCCTGTCTCTAACAGTAGCCAGGTTTCATTACAGATTTGAGAAAATAAACGCTGGTCTGAATAATCAAAATGTTATTTGGCATGCACATTCAAATACACATTGTTGGTGATGATGGGTGAAATGAGAGGTGCTTTTTGAAAACAATTTGATTGAAAAACACAAACAAAATATGGAGCCAACATTCAATACATTGTTTCTGCTATAAAGATTAAAGATGTATTACACAACATTTGTTGCCAATTCTTTACATGCAAATTAGACTTAAGTGTTGTCTGTATGGTTGACGATTAGTGTTGGAATGTGTTACTCGTAGAAGTAATGTTTTACACATTACTAATTACATTGAACAAAAGTAATCTTTTTAATTACTTTGCAGGGAAAATATTACCATTTGATTACCCCAACACTGTTCATGATTATCTCATTAATACACAGTCTTCAGTTTAAGGCCAACAATCTTTTGCTAAATAAGCTTTTGCTTATGGTAGGTCAGACCCTGTCAGGTCATTTCTATACATCTATCTAGGAGACCCTTTTTTTGCTTATGAGCCCTCATTTCAGAACTAGTGGCTGAAATTATACAAAGGTTCTGTAGACCATCTTTAACTTTCTGTTGATTTGTTGCATAACAACAATAACAATGTGTTGAGAAAGAGCATACGTCAGTATATGTGTTACGGTACATGTGGGAATACGGTACATGTAGGAAAACTAGGGTTAGGGTTAGGTGCTACGTCGACTTGGTACATGCTGGCATGTCTAACCCTAACTCTAATCCTAACCCTAACCCTAACCCTACTCCTAACCCTAACCCTAACCCTAACCCTAACCTTAGCACCCTAGCACCTAACCCTAACCCTATTTTTCCCACATGTACCGTATTCCCACATGTACCGTAACATATGAATTAGGTTTATTAGATGTAAAGAAATAATAAAAAATTCCCATATTTATTGCAGATCTTAGAATAATAATAATAACTCATCACATCACATCAGCAGGGCAGGGTTCTCACTTTACAAACAGTAGACCCTAAACTGACACATCAGACTGGTAGTTAATAAACGGGAAATAGGTTTGCATGTGCATGTTTGCACCTCACCTCAGGTTAACAACGTTTGCCAGTCAAATATTTAGACTTGTACTTGTATTGACACATATTGACAATTAACTGGCAACCGCTTCGACTCTGCAAGCAATCTTAACCTGTCTTTCTCCAAAAGTGTCTTCAATTGTTAACATTCTGCAGTTTATGATGTAAGGACAGCTAGAATTGTCGGGTTATTTGCACAGTTCAAGTGTATGATCAGTTATTTAACGTTTTATGTCATGAGTCTCAACTAAGATCAAGACCCACACTTTAAAAACGATTGTACTGAAACAAAAAACTAAGATACTGCTTTCTGTCACACATAACATTATTGTGATGTGAGAGAAACATGAGGCTTAGAACAGTAAGGATAATTAATATATATATATATATATGCTATTGTAGTCTGTCAGCTACATACGTTTCACTGCAAGGTGCAAACCACTAGTTATCCTTAAAAAGGATGGCCAGGTTACAGTTTGTTAAGAAATACCCAAAAAGCCTGCAGAGCTCTGGAAAAAGGTAAACCCTAACCCTAAAATTAATATTATCATGGACCAGAGTGATTGCCAGAGGAAAGTTTGAGGAAAAATGATTTTCCCAAGATTTATACCATACCATCTCATCTGTAAAACATGCTGCAGGGGGTGTTAGGTTTGGGCATGTACAACTGCCACTAGAACTTGCTAGCTTGTCTTAATTGATGATTGTAACTGCTGACGGCAGCAGCAGAATGTATTCTGAAGTGTACAGAAACATCTTGTCTGCTCGAGTGCAAGCAAATGCCTCCAAATGCATTGGATGGCACATCATCATACAGTAAATCAATTGTATGAAGGGAGTTTTTCAGGGCCAAAAAGGTCTTGACTGGCCAAGTCAGTCTTCAAATCCAATTAAACATGCATTTAATTTCCTGATGTTAGGAGGATTTTAGGCAAAAAGACAAAACAACAACTGAAGATGGCAGCAGTTGAGGCCTGGCAGAGCATCACCAGAGAAGACACCTAGCAATTATTTAATACAATGGATTGTCCGCCAAATACTAAACTGTGTGCTTAATTTGGACATTTGATCTGTACTATGAAATAGAGGACTATGCATGAAAAGTGGTTTAATTTCTGAAAGTGTTGAAACTATTATGTACACAAATCACCATCAAATAAAACCTGAGCATTTTTACTTTAAGCTCATAATAATTGTTTTGGAGTGTAGAGCCGAAAGAAGAAAACAATCTTCACTGTCCCATTATGTACGCAGGGTATATATAGGGAAGATATATGGCTGCTTCTCAGGCCCCACTAAAAACACTACCCACAAAGCTATAGTCGTGCATATGCATTTTCACTCAAGAGAGGATTTACCCAAACCTGCTTATTGAAAATAGGATTTTCAGTGAGAGCTGGGTGTGGATCAAACCCTGTGTGGCGCTGGTTTTGTGGCGAGGTGGGTGGTGGGCTTTAAATATAGCCCAGGGCCAGAGCTCAGTCTAATCAACTTAATCCAGTTAGGATGGACTCATATCATGCATGGGATTGAGCACCTGGGCTGAAATCCAGGAGCAACATGCTGCATCTATGTGCATTTCAGCTTCCACCTCATAGACTGGATATTTTGTGTGTCCCTTAAATTCAAATAGCATTTAGTTTTTAAAATCTGTTCACAGCTGTTTAGGAACGCTCAAATAGTCCTCACCGTGTCAGCCCCAGTGGCCAGTTCTGCAGTCAGTGGCAAGAACAAAAACATGTCAACACAGCCTAGAGACGCTGGCTGTCACAAAAAGGCAGACATAAATAGTTGATGCAATAAATGAGGGCTATTTTATGTATAGCCGAAGGTAAAGCTCAGTGCCTCCACCTTGCAGTCCAGCAATGGTGAATGTGCATAAAGATAAAGGTAGAGTGATATCATTCATCGCTTACCATTGGTGCCATTCATCCTCCACAGAGGTACCAAGGTGCAATGCAGAGAAAAGAAAAAAAATAGAAAATTCAGATTCTCCCCAAAAATTCAGAGCAACATTTTTTAATGTACTGTAGCCTAAAAAAAAATGCATGCTTCATATAGCTACTGCTCAAATGAGCAAATGATGCACTACATGTAATATGTGGTGGAATGAGGGCTGTGGTCGTAGGTAGGATAGATGTGAGATTGATACTTCCTTACTTATTGATCCCCTGGAACCTCACTACCGCTTCAAGTAAAACAATTATGGATTGTATAGGTGATGAACTGTAAGTCAAAATGTAGGAACAACATCTTTGTTTTTGAGGAACACAAAATAACAACCTTCATCAGGTAAGAACGCAATCAATAAGTCAAACAGTGTTAGATTTTGATATGATATTTGTTTGAGTCCCATTAAGATATGAATCTGATTTCCACAGGAGCCCTGTCCAGGAGATAAATGCTCCAGTAGTGAAGACTAGTGTTGTAGGGTGCAGCTGATGTCAGGCTCTCTGGCAGCAGCTGATGAATCCTCACAGTTTCTCTGTTGTGTTGTGTGAGTGCAAACTGTCAGAAACATCTGTGGCATCTCAGCCCCCCCCCCTCTCTCTCTGTCTCTCTCTCTCTCTCATCAGTCTGGATGTGCACTGTGCAGCTACAAGGGAGCAACCATATAGAGCAAATCAAATCAAATCAGAAACCGAACCAGACACCCTCTGAAATGAGGCTGTGCAGCTGAGCTTCCCAACCAAGATGAAAAACCACAAACATTAATTTATGACCCAGGGTTATTACATTAGGAGCATTAGGGAGAAGTCTAAAGATATGTCATTGTTCTTCCACATTTGACATAAATAGGATTTAATGTAGCTCTACCACTGCACTTTCAACCCACTGGAAAGAGAGAGGGAGTGAAGGAGAGAGGGTATTAATGGGTTCTTTCGTCACCGTTCTTTCATTCATTTCATCTTAAATGTTTATGTTGATGAGGGTAAAAAAAAAAAGTGATACTTACTGCTGATGAAGGGAGAGAAAACACAACAATCGACATTTATTCTTATTTTACTTGCAACGTTTCTCTGTGGGTAGGCAGGCCTACAATATGTGTTTCTCTAGAACAGCCTTTCTCTCTCATTGTCTTTACCTACTTCCTCCCTCATCACTCTCTATTTATCTCACTCTTCCTCTTTTCTTTTAAAACTCATGTGTTGCTCTTGGTCCCTCTATCCTACATTTTCTTTCCTCCTCCTTCTATCTCTCTTTTTTCTCCTCCCTCACCCCCCCCCCCCCCTCTCCTCAGCCCCTGTGTTGTTGTTGTGGGTGTCACTGACATTGTTATTAATGAGAGGCTTGTCAGACTCCTCTCTCTCCCAGATCATCTATTATTCATGAATGTGGCACAGATATAAATGAATAAAGATTTACATGGTGGCACGTGAGGCTGTGATGAGATGAGGCTGTGTATGCTGTTGTAATGCTGCTGACACGCTCTCATATACCAGACAGGATGTTGTTGCATATTGCATAACAAAATCCATTCTGAATTCATCTATAGATTAGTCTCCACAGAGCTCCAGAAATATGAAAGTAGCATGGGACATGCAACCACATTCTACTGTTCACTTGTTTTTATTTGCACATTTTTGTTCAGCCTGTCAGAGACTCGGTCCCAGCTCCTGCTGTGTAGCCAGGCGTCATTCCGGATACCCGGTCCAAGACCACACCACTGCCACAACAACACCACCGCCCACACAGAGCAGTATTGTCCAGGACATGGCCATAGGTTAGATTTGTTTTTATGGGAGTCCTCCCCCAGATTTGTTTTCTGCTATTGTAAGCATATTTCCTGTATTTCTACGCAATATACTGTAACACAACTCTATTTGGTAATTTAGAGGACAGCAACATTATGTAAAAATGGTCTGGAGTAATGTCTTATTAGAGATGAAAGTGCTCCATATACCGGTAAAATAACATTGAAAATAGATAGCACTAGAACAACATCTAGTCCAATATCAATATCAATAAGGTGGTATTTCCAGTAAGAAAAATAATTTTGTTAGGCTAATTGAAATAATTGAGTTGATAGAGGGGAAACAATTGTAGTTATTTTAAATTCCTAACAATAAAGGATGGTAAATATGTCCTGACAATGTCCTCTAAAAAGTTAGAAGAAAGTTCTTAAAAGGTCCCCAGAATGTACCACAACCACGTACGTCACTAGCATCATAACGACATTGAGAAAATACATTTGGTTGATCAATTGCTTCCCAAGAGCTATAGGCAAGAAATAGATAAAGCATAGTAAGATAAAGAATATGACAATATTTCCTTATGGTCCAGTATGTAGATGTATGTGCTAAATGGCCATGATAATCTGTAGTGATCAGCGAATGAGAATATGTTGGTCCAATCAAATCTGGTGTCGAGGTCAAGCACTAGCCTTTACTGTCCAGTAGGTACCTATTTTCCGTGTTGTTTGTAGAAGAATTTGCACATATTACAATTACTATGAAAAACATATACATTTTCACAATCAATTCAGTGTGGCCAAAGAGGGCAGCAAAGCTCAAAACGACAAGCTTCACCTTTAATATGACAGATGACACAAGGCACATGAGGCTCATTGAACTGGGAGAATACCAAGCTTGATAACAGTTAAGAAATAGTGGTAGGTCTGCCATATGGCAATATCACTCTGTGTGTGTGCGCACGTGTGATGACCACCACATTGGACCAGATAAATGCACACACCACCCAGGTAGGAAACGACAGAGACTGGACTGCATTGAAGGCCACCGGCCATATTTAATTAAAAAACAAGGTTTAACAGAAGGAAAGGTCCCGCCTTGTGGGTATAGTCCAACTTAACGTTGCGCCCAGGCGCTTAATGGGGAACTCATGTTGTCTCCTCTAGAGGGTAAAAACAGGGGAGTTCAGTCACCCGGATATGTGGCAGGTTAGAGTCCGGTAGATAACCCTCCCGGGGGGTTCTGGGTAGAGGGCTGGTCACTCTGCTAGCAGCAGACGGGTTCTCTCTCTCTCTGTTCTGACAGCAGCACACTACAGTTACTTCCCCCCCGGCTATTAAACATGCTGCCAGGTTGGCTGTCTCTCGGGACTATGTACTCCGAGTGGCCCGGGGGGAGGAGGGCCGACAGGTTGGCTCTGTGGACATGGCTTCAGATTTTCCTTTAGGGTGGCCGGGTCCTCTCTGTGGCCTATGGCTGGGTTCAGTCTAGCGGCAGGCAAAACGCATGAATCCCTACTATCATATAAATGTACTGCCAGGGACGTGTCTTGTCCATCCATAGCCCTCTGGCATGTGCCAGCGATGCTCCTTCTTATGTGGGCCTCCCCTGAGGAGGCACAGGTGTGGCACGTCGGGCTAACGAGCCTGTGGTTTGCTTCCCTAGCCACCCGGCTGATTGGGGAATGGAGTGCAGCTGTGTGGTCATTGTGTGAATACAGATGGTACTTGGTGGGGGTCACCACAGTGTGTGTGTGTGTGTGTGTGTGTGTGTGTGTGTGTGTGTGTGTGTGTGTGTGTGTGTGTGTGTGTGAGAGAGAGAGCTCCTGCAGAATATCTGTTGTGCTTCTATGGCTACGTTCACACTGCAGTGAAAATGTGACCCAAACCCAAAATGTGACAAAATCCAAATGTATGCATGACCGTGGGAACAGCGCAAGTCACATGAAATCTGACTTTTTAAAATCTGACCTGGGTCGCGTTCAGAGGTGGTATTACATCGGATACATATCTGATATTTAGCAACGCGCCCGCCTTCTGAATTGTCAATTCGCTTTTAATGCGACTTTTACGTCACAATAGCAGGTTGCCAGATGGGATTGACAATTTACAGCCTAACCTATAACCGATAAATCCAGTAGCCCGCATTAAAAGCGACTTGACAGTTCAGACGGTGGGCGCGTTGCTAAATATCAGACATGTATCCGATGTAATACCACCTCTGAACGCGACCCAGGACGGATTTTAAAAAGTCAGATTTCATGTGACTTGCGCTGTTCCCACGGTCATGCATAAATCAGACCTGAGTCGCGTGTCGGCAAAAAAATCGGATTTGGGGCGCATTTCACTGCAGTGTGAACGTAGCCTTGGATTTAGATTTAGTAATCTACAAATTAATTAGACCCCTATACTTTCTTTTATTCATTTTTTAATTTCTTTTTATTTTACTACTCAATCTTTTCAGTTTGTAAAGCATCTTTGAGTGTCTAGAAAAGCGCTATACAAGTCCATTATTATTATTATTGTAAACAGTGCGCTGTCCTTCTGCACATGCGGGTCTGTTCAGGGCCGTGGAATGTTCACACGGGAGTCAATGTAGGCCTAGGTCAAATATAGGTCACATTTTAAAAGTAATGTGAACTGCCAAACAAAAAAATCGGTTCTGTGGAAAAAAATCGGAATTGAGCATCAAGACCTGCAGTGTGAACATAACCTATGAATCGTTGTATTCTCTTTAGGGCTTCACATACAATTCTAAACTTAACCAGCCGTGCAAGGTAAGGCTCTGTTAACTCCCCTGAGCAGGCGATAGTTCTAAAAATAACTATCTCGCCTTCCCTTCCCGCCATCTCTCTCATACACACATAGACACACACCCTCTCTCTCTCTTTTTCTCAAACATGACAATTTCAATCTACCAGCATTGGCCCAGATACTCTCCCCGCCTTGCCGTACTGTATTCCTCAGTAACAGATGGTGAACGTGATAATTACCAAATGCCAAATGGGATATACTCTGTGGGACTCGCTCTCCTATTGAAAGCCCTGTCTGCGCCAAGGCTCTGAGGAGCATATGTGAGGATATAGCTGTCTCTCAAACCTGATTTCAGCTAGACTGGCTGGTGGCGGGCAATGCTTTGCAGGGAGAGTTATTAAGGCATGGAAACATGCACACACACACACACACACACACACACACACACACACACACACACACACACACACACACACAAACACACACACACACACACACACACACACACACACAGACACACATACACACATACACAGAAATGTAAAAGCTGGCACTTATTCTTGGTACAAATCCTCTTTGTAGTTGGTGGAAGGAAAACTTCCTTATAGTGTTCTCTTGCATGTCAACCTCTATCACATCTATACATCTAGTCATTCGATTGGTGTGGCAGATGATGTACAAACCTAGGTCTCCCAAATCACCTCTGCAAACATTGGCATCACCAACTGTTATCTGGAACTGTGAATTCTAACAGACTGTCTGCCATTTGACTTGGCATCTGTGGCTAGCCGATACCTGTAGCTATAGAGTAACCAGACCACCGTGACCAGGCAAAATTGAGGGGCGTGGGCGATGTTCAAATTAGAACGAGAGATGGAAAACCAGAAAATGTTGCATTATAGTACTTACTTAGTGCACGCTATAAATTACACATTTTACTTGATTACAGTAGCATTACTGTCGCTGGCTAATTACTCTTTTTATGTGACGACCATACAGTTACTGACTGGACCAGCTGCCTTTACTGGACAAAAGTCAGGAGAAAATTATCAATGCAGAAACACACAGTTAGCTTTCAAGTGCCATCCCTAACAATATAAATAAACATCCAGATTTAACTAAAGGGCTTTGAAATTCAACGTTTTATATGTGATTACACTTCAGAATTAGGTTTTCTTCTCTCTGGGCAAACCGGGGACATTTACAGGGACTGTTCTACCCGGGGACAAGTACCCAATCTGGGGACAGCCCCTGGAAAATGGGAAAGCCTAGTCACCCTAGTATAGGGCCTTTAAACTAGTTATTCAGTCAAGAAAACGACTAAACGACTAAAACAGTCTCTCAAGATCACTGCATCCCTCCATGTGAGAAAACTGAGTACTTTGAGATGTTTTCATCTGAAACCAATTTTAAATGTAATCATTTATCTCTTATATGTCATAGTCTTCACCAATGGACCGGATTGCCCGTGGCAGTGTCCAGAAATGATCCTCAAATCTCATTTCATCTCCCCTCATCGAGTCTAATGGAGGTTAGCTACTACCAGGAAACCATACTAGTTCCCAGAAACACAAGGAACAAAGATAAGACTGCAGACATATAGGCCTACCCTGGGCTAAGGAAACCCTTAACTCAATAAAAAGCGGCTGGAGGAGCTATACTCTGAGCCCCAGGCCTACTGCGCTGGCTCAGATATGTTCTTTTCACATTGTCCTTTCTAGCACTGTTACCGCGACTACTGTGGATGCTCAGTTCAACTCTGTAGTGTCTTAGTCAAATACAGTTCTACTTTGACTGTGTATATAGGATCTACTACAGTATTCACCATATGCAATAGGTAATAGGTATGGAAGAGGTAAACTTTGAAAATCAGGTTTTGAACCAGCCTTAATATTAAGCCTGACAAATTGACAGTTGCCCATTTCCACTTAGCAAATTATATCGGTGATGATCCTCAACTGTGCACAATGTACTGAGCATCTACAGTAGTTTTCCCGGATTGTTGGGTCACCTCATTACTAGTCCCTGCGAGGGAAGCCCCTTTTACAAAGGCCTCTTGGTTGAAGAGCGAGACCACCACTGCAATAATGAATAGCTTCCAACAGACAAAACGCTCCCAGTCCGGGAGAAGTGAACCCTATTCCCCCACTGCCTCTGTTCGGAGCTCCACAAGAGCTCCATTGTTTTGGTGCCGCCCCCTTTGCCATGGTGCCAGTGTCAGTGCCAGCCAGCGAAGCTACGTTTAGCCAGGGAACAACCACCCATAGCCTGCTGCCACCTTTGGAGGCCAGGATGTGCTGTGGCTTGCTTTACTTCATAAAAGGCCTACTCGGTGGAGACTTTGGCAAGTACACTGGAAAATGTGTGGGCCAGCGTGGATGACGTTTGTATAGTTAAGATGAACGACTTGTACTAAGACGCTATTCATCACTCCCACCAATGTCTTTCTCGTCAACGCTTCTCACTGCCAATAGAGGGACTTTAATGCAGCTGATGTATTTTTCCATTAGGTTGGGAACAAAGGGGAAAGTAATGTTTATTATGCCCGTAGTACGATTTTCTTATCCATTTCAAACGAAACTCCCTCATTAGAACATTACAAAACTGTTTGCACAGTCCAGGTAATTAGCAAGCTGTAGCAGGGAAAGCAAGCTAGTGTTAATTTAATCACCTCTCCAAGCTTCTTAGCTGCAGGAAATGTAAGGCCCTCTGGGTGTTTGGGGCTGGCACACTCGCCTCCTTTTCATTTTGCCCTCTTTCTTTCTTTCTTTCTTTCTTTCCTTCCTTTCGTTTTTTTCACATCCTTCTTAAGATGGTCTAGAGACAGTTTCAGCTGCCTCTATGTGCCTGTGCTCCATCATTGACGGTGGCTCTTTGCCTGTAGGGGTAACTCCTGCTGTGTTGTCTGGGGTGAATGTTGAATTGATTCATTCTGGCTCTACAGCCGTTAATTCTGATCCAAAGAGACAGATAAAAACCCTGGTCTGACAGAGGCAATAGCCGAGACTGGACAGTCCAGAGGCTCAGAGATTGGACTGATTCGATGAGACATAACTCATTTGTGGACTATGCTCTTAAATGTTTGACTCCTTTTTCCTTTCTGACAGCAGCTGGTGAAACCCGGGAACAAGTCGGCAGCCAATCAAATGTTCAGACTTTTATTCTGAAAAATAGAAATAAATGTCAACGTTGTTGAAAATCAACGCCACACTCGCTTGTCAACTAACACAGCTTGTTTTGTGAGCCTGCCAACAATGTAAAGTAGTGTTATAGTTAAACTAGTTATAGTTGTTCCCAGTTTCACCAGCTGCCGCCACAATTAATCAGTCCTCTGACACGACTGTATGGGTGAAAGCAATGCTGTGGAACCATTGCTTGCACCAATCCATGTAGTGACTACTGCAAGAAAGGGAGAAAGGACGAATGGGTTTTCAAGTCCCTAGGTTAACGTTATTCGGGAAACCAGTACTCTCTTTACCCTCCATTTCACTCCGCACTATACAGTACACTCAGAATATCATTAGGGAGATTCTCTGTAGTGCTGTTTTTTCTCTATTTAAACTGTGTCTGTTTCTCTGTATTTTAATGAGTACAGTTAGAAGCACTACGGCATATCTTCTCCCTGAAGGATGCCTGTTGCCCATTAGAGCCGCTGGCTCCACAGTAAAGATAGCCCTGGAGAGAGGAGGGAGAGAAACACACCTACCTGCTGTTCCTCCCTTGAGCAACAACAGAAAGAAAAGCAGAAAAGCAATGAAACTATTTCTGGAGAGGGACTGGCTATGACTGTTGGAAACAGATGTGATGTATTCTCTCTCCCAGTTTCCTTGTATTACTTCCTTGTATTATTTCCTTTTGGCCCAGAGGTGTAGAGCACCTATAAACATGAGTGTCCAACATATAAACCTGCAGTCATCCCCTTAATCTGTCTTACAGACAGTGAGCCTACTGTGTCTGTTTTAGATCATACAGCCATGCCAACATGTAGCCCTCATGGGAGCCATACCAACAGCCCTGCTCTGTAACCACGGGATTGTTAAGTGTGACTGGGCCAGCACAAGTCTTTAAGTCACAGACAAGGTTACTCATCGTCGTCACGCAGTCACAGTTTACTGAACCACCTAAACTTTATATGGAATCAGGGTGCCTTGCTGCTGTATGCAGATAGTAGCATGGCAGCAGGCTATATAAGGAGGACAGGAGACGGTTTATCTTATCCACAAAGAGGCCTAGCGCCAGACAGAGCTCTAAACAGGGAATCCAGAGCCAGCTGAGGGGTCTGGATGACCCATAATCAGATGGGCCTGGCTACAGAGAAACATCAAGACCAGTTAAGAGTTAGAGGCTAACACTTTACTTGAACCCACAATCATAATGCTTGCAATAATAGAAATGACAATGGACAGCCATTACTGATGTCAGACGGCCACTGGTTTAGTTACACAGACCATTCAGTGTTTTCCCACAGGATTTTGTGAGACTGTGGCGGGTGGGCCACAGTCTCGTCTATGTATGGGAAACACTGCCATTATTGTCTAGTAGATGTTAGCTGACATTAACAGCAGATCGTGTTATGATGACAGCATAGGGGCAATTAGTGAAAGCTGACATCAGTTGTCATGAGTGAGTTATGACAATACTGTATATGATGTTATTGTTATGATAACCTGATGTTGACCTTATGACAACGAGTTCAAATAAAACTGTTACGCAAAAGGGTGGGTGAGACAATATGCTCTGAATAGCAAACTCACAGGCATTTGCTGAATAACTGGTATAGTCCAGTAACCCTTTACCTTGGTCAGTTAGAATGATCTCATACCTCAGTCATACCTCAGTCATGGTAAAAAGGCTATGCCATGCCTGCAGCCTAGTTAAACAAGCCAGACCATCTTAAATGCTGCCGTGCAGAAGACAATGGCTATAAGACAGGCTACAACCTTTCCCCTTCAGTAACTGGCTATTGATTAACACCTGCTGCTTCTTCATCCAAATTCCAGGAAATGGCTGCATATTTCAACAGGGGCATTGACTGAATCTCTGGGGGTCCTGCTGAACCAGAACCCCTAAAGGCAATGGCTGCTTACAGCTCAGAATGAAAAAAATAAATAAAAAAGGGTTACTGTGTACTCATGGGGGTTGTCCTGTTTGGTTTGTTCAGTTCCATTCACGGAGAGTTCCATTTGGCTTCCAGAGTACTGAGCAGGATAATATAATATAAATAATACATAATAATGTCATTATTTATATACATAAATCACAGTCATAGCCAGTGTCTCTGCAGTCCCTCTTCAGAAATAGTGCTCATTGCTTTTTTAAAAGGCTCAAATGAGGTAAGGAATACTGAGGGAGTTGTGATGAGCACCCAGTCTCTGGGTTGTTGCTCAGGGGACGACAGCAGGTGGATGTTTCTCTCCCTCCACTCTCTGGGGCTATCTTTACTGTGGAGCCAGCAGCTCTAATGGGCAACAGGCATCCTTCAGGGAGAAGATATGCCGTACTGCCTCTATCTGTACTCATTAAAATACAGCTGAAATCTTACAGAGAAACAGACACAGTTTGACAGGTAGAGGATGACACAAGCATTTGAGTGTCTTCACACTTTATATTTTATATAAGTCCATAGCCTACTCATACACTCACTAAATACTGAAATAGGAACACCTGTACACCTTCTCATTCATGCAATTATCTAATCAGCCAATAGTGTGACAGTAGTGCTGTGCATAAAATCCTGCAGATACAGGACAGCAAGCTTCAGGTAATGTTCACATCAACCATCAGAATGTTGATGAGAGAGGTCAACAGAGAATTGCCAGACTGGTTCAAGCTGACAGAAAGGCGACGGTAACTCAGATAACCACTCTGTACAATTATGGTGAGCAGAATGCACAACACGTCGAACCTTGAGGTGGATGGGCTACAACAGCAGAAGGCCACGTCGTGTTCCACTTCTATCAGCCAAGAACAGAAATCGGAGGCTGCAGTGGGCACAGGATCACCAAAACTGGATGGTTGAAGACTGGAAAACCGTAGCCTGGTCTGATGAATTTCTGCTGAGGCACACAGATGGTAGGGTCAGAGTTTGGCACCAACAGCTTGAATCCATGGACCCAACCTGCCTTGTGTCAACCGTCCAAACTGGTGGAGGTAGTGTAATGGTGTGGCGAATGTTTTCTTGGCACACTTTGGGCCTGTTAATACTAATCAATCATGCTTGAATGCCACAGCCTATTAGAGTATTGTTGCTGACCATGTCCATCCCTTCATGGCCACAATGTACCCATCTTCTAATGGCTACTTCCAGCATGATAATGCACCATGTCAAAAAGCTAAAGTCGTCTCAAACTGGTTTCATGAACATGACAATGAGTTCAGTGTTCTTCAATGGCCTTCCCAGTCACCGGATCTGAATCCAATAAAACACCTTTGGGATGTGTAGAACGGGAGTTTCACAGCTTGAAAGTGCACCTGAAAAATCTGGAATCAATACCACAAAGAATTGAGGCTGTTTTGAGAACAAGGGGAGGCCCTATTGGTATAGTGTTTATAAAGTGCTCGGTAAGTGTATATTGTCTACTGTACAACTCAGGCACACTGGAGCTCTTTCCAAGGGTTAGGAAAGGTTAAAACCCATTGTTAGTCTGTTCGATTCTAGTCAGGGTTTTCAGAACAGCACAAACGATTTCCAGTGATGATCAAAGTATAGTAAACGTGGAGTTAATTGTCACAAATGTTGCCCAATGTGGCCTATACAGTAAGAGGTGGGTTGAGCATTTTGCAAACTCCCACTGAATAATGAGATCCTCCACCTAAGTGACCATTTCTTGACCCTTTCGAAATATGTCATCAAACAGGACACATTCTGTTCTCGATAGGGGTTACAAAATAATAATCTGCATCCTTTGAGGGTTTTCCAGAACACTGAGTTCTTTACAATGTACCTATGAACTTCTGGCGAATTTCAAATGTCAACATCTGAGTACTAAGGACAGACAGAAGCATGCAGAAAAGCAAGTAAACCGTGAATCTCTACAGAGATTCATCCCCAATAGTTGCTGTGTAATAAATAGGGGTAATTGCAACCAAATCAGCTGACTCCTCATGAAACTGCAATGTGCAGTGTTTACCTTGCATACTTTGCATGCTTGTGTGACCTGTAGAACGCTGTTTAATTGTATCTTATTGGTAAACATTTTTCACATAGGCCTACTCAGTATCACATGAAATCATTGGATTAGACAAAAATAAATATATTATGACGAACTCAGTCATCATGCCCCAGTTAATTCACAAATAGAAAGTTACATGGGATATCATGTACACAGGCTGCCCTATTGGCCTACATTAAAGTTATGACCACTTTTTATTGAACTGAATAAGTAAAAGAACACTGACAACACAAGCCATTATTAAAATATTGTTGAATCTAAATTTCAATCCATGTATTGAACTGACAAAATTGAAGGGAATTGTCCTAGTCTGGCCAAATAGCAGGTTTAAATTAGCAATCATCACGTGATCATCCCATCGTCAATGTTGGTTGCAGAATTCTAACCACAATGTGTAATAAATGTGTAACTACACAATCGAAAGACTACCCATTATCTTCTTCAGGACCTGAGTTTGTATTGACACCCTACTGTCATGCTATTACACATTCACAAACAGTCTTGAATGAACAGAATGTGAATGGGCTCTATTCACACAAATTGCTATAGAAACCCCCTGCAATACTCAAACAGCAGGATGGAAATTGGTATCCATGCCTACTGTACTTGGATTGCATCAACCTTCACTCCTAATACCAGAAATGGGTACTGGGTAGAACTAACAGTCAGTAGAAATGTAAAAAAAAAAGATTTCTTGCCATGTCCATTCTATTTCTATGCTAATTTCTCTCTTTCATCCTTCTCTTTTTGGCCTCCCTCCAGTTCTGCTACAGAGACAGTGGCACTGCTGGAAGTTAGGAAGTTAGGTTCACATAATAGCTAGCTTGACATTAGACCACTTTTAAGGCATTTTAAGGCAAATGTCTGTCAAAAGTTGAAGGTGAACTATCCCTTTAACGGCCCACAATAGTAATTTTGACGTTTCTTTAGCTGATATATGACATTCTGGTATAGCACAATGTTATTGCACAATGATTTAAGTGCCGGTAATACAATTGCCATTTAGGTCAAAGTAGGCCTATGTGTATTTTGGGCGATACATTGATTCTGTTAAACAAATTTCCTACTAAAACCCACTTGCTGTGACGTATGGCATTTCATACAGCTCAAAGTGACATATCTAACCTGTTTGTAAAGTTAGCGACCAGAGTCAAACATAACCCTCTGAACGGCCAAAAAACTTTTGACAATTTATTGAGAGTTGCTCCTAACTATATCTGCCGTTGCTTTCCCAAATAGCTCAACGAATGATGTCACCACCACTCTGTGGTTCTGTTCTTGGGAGTATTGTTTTCACAAAAAGCCAGGAAGAAAGACTGGCAGGCGTGGGCCTTAGAAAGAAATAGAAAGCCACATATAGCTGTCCTATGAGAGTGCGCAGTGGTGTGGGGAGCAAGCATAGTCATATCTGCTCACATACAGGCTGTCATGCAGATCTGTGATCTGACAAAGCTGAAGAGTGCAATGAGAGAAATACTTGGAAGAGGGATTATTAGTTTGTAAAACATGTATTTTCTTGCAGATGGAAATGGTGAAATGACTCGTGAAGTCTCAAGTGTCAGTTGGGAGGTGACTAGCACACTTCATTATGATGGCTCAATAACTATATGCTTAGTGAATGGGGACTGCAAACATGCCGACTTATCAATGGAATTGATTGATATTCCTGAACAGTATGCTGATTCCTGCTCATTTATTTAAGACTGCTTTTAGCTTTTGAAAAGCAACAATATACATACTGTACACATTGCATGTCCTTGCTGTTGATGCTATTGCTGCATCTGATCTTTCGTCCCTTCAATATTCAGTGTCAGGATCTTGAACTAGCAGTCAACTCCTGGCGGTCTTTGAGTGGGGTTTAAGTGGGGTTCTGTGTTCAGTCTCTCCCCCCTAACCTCTTATCTCAGCCATGCTGTCAGAGGCAGGAGACGGAGTTCACCAACGGTGGGAAGATAGAAACCATTTAGCTGTTTCAAACCTTAAGCCCGAGGACATGGGATTAGGCATTCCATAGCGACTTAAACCTTTCCCACCTGTGCTTTGAGAGAAGACCTGCTACTGTAAACTTTATATTACAGTGCAAACTTGAATGAATCACACTAACCGCAAACAGGAATGTCATCAGCGGTCTCCTCAGTCACGTGCTGCTAGTTGATAAGACTTGCCCTCGTGCTGCTGATAGGAGCAGTTTGCCTTTGATATAGAATTAGGTCATGATCAAAGGCTCATACTGCCTACATATACTACCGTTTAATGAAATGTACACAGTAAGCGACACACTTCAACACACAAAACCCAATTTATACAGAAAAAAAACCTTATGTAGTTCAACCATGTTGTTCATAATTGGTTCTATGAATGGTAAATGTTTATATTTATTGTTAAATGGTTTCATTCCACAGCTTCCCGCCTCCCTTATCTGCACCATTGAAAAAACAATCGGGAAGGACTTCCTGAAGTGTGCCGGGAATTCATACTACATAGAAAGACGGTTCTAGCATGACATCCTGGAATTTTTCTACAGTCACTTTCAGTACATGTTGCATTCTGCAAAACGTTCTATTCTTGCATATGGAAAACCCCCTAATACTGTAGATCCCAGTATGAACATTAAGGTCAGGTTATACCACATACAGTAAATGGCAGAGGGTGTCAATGAGCAGAAATCTCAAATGGTGCTATGACATGCTCTACTATAAATAACAGTGAATTTTTTGTGAAAATGTTGAGAAGTTCACAACTCTGAAGTATCGGGCTAGGAAAGTTATGACCTAGAGGTCTGTTCTTACTCTGCTTCCTCTGGCACATGACCAACTTACAGAGATCTCCTACGTGCACTGTACAATAGCACACACACACACACACACACACACACACACACACACACACACACACACACACACACACACACACACACACACACACACACACACACACACACACACACACACACACACACACACACACACACACACACACACACACACACACACACACACACACACACACACACACACACACACACACACACACACACACACACACACACACACACACACACACACACACACACACAGACCACAGAAGCCAAAGTGGGACCTGACTGAGCATTTATTTATATTACTGTTAAAAACATGTATAAAATTGGTCCTGTTCCAGAAACAAGGCACGCAATGTCACTGTCTTGGTTCATCACGATCTCAGAGTTTAGTATCAAGCATTCCCTATATAAAAACACATCCAAATTTGACAGAAGTTAAAATTCCGAGCAGCAAGACAACCATGCAGGAAAACTCGAACGATGCAGACTGGATGCTTTCTAGTAGTAGGTCTCCTTCTCCACCCACCCTGTAACAGAGGAGAAAACAGAAAACAAGGCATTTGAGATGACTTACTTACCAATAACATTGTCAAACTAAGGTTGTAGCTTTAACAAACAGCTTTGTCTCAGTGAGCAGTTTGATAAATAATCAAATGTAATGGATTAGACCACAAAACTGTGACCTTTAAACTGTGCCGTCTCCACTGGCAAGTAATGCAGCTGCTTCTCTGAGAAGTGCAGACATTGCCAGAGACCTTACGCATTATACCTTGTCTTACAATCTGCGTGAGAACAGGGGGTAGGCTAGGCTCTCGGGTGGTTTTGAGAGCTAAACTGCAGAGCTTAGGACTTTTATGAACAGATATGGCACATAGGCACAGCAACTTCACTATAAAATAGAATCAATAAAAGGATTTAGGCTCACCTCCTGGGCTGCGTCGAATTATCAGTTTTCGGATTTCATCATAAATAAAGATGAGGAGAGAGTATGGGAAGGCGCAGAACCACCAGGTTGGTCTGAGGAGAAAAGCAAAAAAAAAAACACAAGGAAAAAATAACATTAGAACACACAAAATGACCAGAAAATGCCAAAACAGACCAGAAAAATGCCCAAAACAGATGTTAACCTTGTTGAAAATAATTGACTTTTTTCATTTTACTCACTTCAGTGGGTACATTCTGAGTGCAACATCCATTCCAGGGCAATAGGACAGGAAAGCAGCCAGGGCTGTCTCCTCAAACAGGCCAAAGATCAGGATCTTGTTCCTTGGGTGCACAGAATAAAGAATAAATGGGTCAATGGCTTAAAATCAAGAATTACAGTCAGTGTCCTTGAAAATGGCAACTGTGGGGCACCTTGGTGGTGTATGGTTCAATTCCGGCAATCACCCTACCCTGCATGTCATCCCTCCTCTCTCTCACCCATCCTTCCTGTCAATCTCTACTGTCGCCATCCCAATAAAGCAGAAATGCCCTAAAAACATATACAAGATAAATAAAAAAGAAGAAAATGGCAGCTGTACTCACTTCATTCCCTGCTGGAAGACAGAGTTCCTCCTGGTCTTACAGATGATCAGATCAGCCCACTGGACGACCACAATACTGGTGAAGAAGGCGGTGTGGCAGGTGAACTCTACAATCTTTCTCTGTTCATAGGTCTGAGGAAAACAAAGGAAGCATTTAGAGGGAGAAGCAATCGAAATGCAGCAGATTACATGCAGAGATAAACTGTTTGTCATTTCAGTTGTAAACACTGACAATCCAAACATGTTGAGTGATATTCTGATATAGGATTATCACTTTTTTTTTTTTTTTAAACCGTCAAAACACATCAGCGTTTGTATACTCACCCACTGCTGGCCGTAACTGTCCTCCAGGTCGTTGCAGTGTTTGTTGTCCCAGTCCACACGGATACCCAGCAATTTGGATGGTAAGAACCCGTTCTCAGCAAGGATGACAAAGTATGTAAAGAATCCAGCTAAAGCCTGGATCATACCTGTGGAGAGTGGGGGAGACAGTGTCAAATTCTACATCAGATTCTACAGTTTGTCCAGCTAACATGGAAACCGTTGGGTGAAAACGATCTATGGCCCCACCCCACCAAAGTGGGGAAACTCTTGAGAGAGAAAGACGGTTTGGTTGAACTGGCAATGATGACCTCATCATCACTCAGACCCAATTCTCTTATCACCAGGGAGGCTATTTCTGGTTCATGCCCCACTCCTAGAACTCCCAAGGCCACAGTCAACTGTTTTCCAAGAAGTATCTAGAACCTAGTTAGAACCCCCCTGCGCCCCCCCCCCCGCCCCCCAACCCAGGTGAAATCAGGCCTTACCGATTTGCCCATAGGCTATGCTGATAAGTCTCTCGTTCACCAGTTTGTCTGTTTTGGGGTTTCTTGGCTGTCTCTTCATGATGTCACTCTCAGCTGCTTCGTAGGCCAGAGAGATAGCAGGAACCTTGAGGGTAGATGTGGTTTCAAAGATTAGAGTCACAACAAACAAACTAAGAAAAGGAATAAACACCTTTTATCAACAAAATCCTCACCATGTCAGTTCCCAAGTCGATACAGAGGATGGTGACTGTCCCCAGTGGCAGTGGGATGTTTGCGATGATGAAGAAGAGGAAGGGGGTGATCTCTGGAATGTTACTGGTCAGGGTGTAGGCGATAGACTTCTTCAAGTTGTCAAAGATCAGACGGCCTAGAAAATGCACATTACGTTAGTGAAAAGGCACACTTTGAACACTTCCCTTTTTTTTTTTAATCACTGAAATCACTGCCCCCACCTTCTTCTACACCAGTCACAATGGAAGCGAAGTTGTCATCCAGCAGGATCATATCAGCAGCCTGCTTGGAAACGTCAGATCCAGCGATACCCATAGCAACACCAATGTCAGCTTTCTTCAGAGCAGGAGAGTCGTTCACACCATCACCTGTCACAGCCACAATGGCACCCTGTGGATAAGGAGGAAAGGTGTTTAAAAAATCTTAACCTTCTTGGTAGACATTTCCACGAAAAAAAGCAGGGATCTTCTTCCAAGGGAGAATAGTTTGAATAACATTTTTACCAGCACAATCTACCCATGTGAACTGAATAGATACAAATATCGTATTGAATTCAGTGTTACCTGACGCTGGCAGCCTTCCACAATGATCAGCTTCTGCTGAGGAGAAGTTCTGGCAAACACAATCTCAGTGTGATACTTCAGGATGTCATCAAGCTGTTCGGCTGACAGGTCCTTGAGGTCACCGCCATGGACCACACAAGCCTTGGCATCCCTGGGAAAAACAACAGCATTTTTATAAACCCATTATTTTACCAGGATATCCCACAGATTAAAAAAAAAAAAATGAAAAAAAAAATATATATTTTGTTTTATGTCGTTCAGAAAGACCTTACAATCAAAATGGAATGAAATCATCTTTAAAAGGCCTACAAAGAGTATGTGAGAGTGAGAGTGTGCTCTATGTTTCCAACAACAGAAGTCTTCATATCGGTCTAGGCAAGGAGCGATAATAAGATATCTTTCGAGTATTACCTTGGGTTGACCTCTGTCACTGGAATGTTCAGACGAGCAGCGATGTCCTCAACAGTCTCGTTGCCTTCAGAGATGATCCCCACTCCCTTAGCGATGGCCTTAGCAGTGATTGGATGATCACCAGTCACCATGATAACCTGAGGGAGGGAAGATAAGTTACTGTAAGTGTTCTGATCAGAGTTGCTACTATGAATGATGAAGGAAGGAATCTTAAGTATGATATTGCCATACCTTGATTCCGGCACTCCTGCACTTGCCCACAGCATCAGGCACAGCGGCACGGGGAGGGTCAATCATGGACATGAGGCCAACGAAGCACAGGTTCTCAGTGGGGAAGTTCACCTCTTCACAGTCGAACTGGAAGCCCTCAGCAAACTGCTCATCAGGAAGGTTGAAATGACAGAATCCTGTATTGACACCAAACAAAACGAAAGAAAAAAAAGGAGGAATGCAAGTTAAGCAATTCAGAAATTATACAATTACCATTGGATCATCTGCAGTTTTAAGTCTAATGCTATGACAGATCCAATCACAATGCTAGGAGTCACTTTGGGCACCTCTCGTAGTAAATGGACTCTTACCCAGCACTCTTTCCCCCAGACCACCCAGTTCCAGGTAGGCATTCGAGAAGGCTTCTTTCATCTCTTCGTCCAGGGGCATCTCTTTGCCCTGGAGCAAAATGGTGGAGCAGCGGTCCAGGATCCTCTCGGGGGCTCCCTTCATCACCAGCAGGTGTTTGGACGCACCCTCGTTGGTGTTCTTGTGAATGGAGAGCTGACGGACAAAATAAATATTAGGGTCAGTGATTTTGAATACAGATCAGAAAAAGAGGGTTCATCATTTTCATCCCCCCCCCACCCTCTCATTGAAGTCTACTTTTTGACTGTGATAGTGTTACTGTACTATGTACTAAAGTCCATTCCATTCCTATTGACATACCTGGTATTTGTTGGTGGAGTTGAAGGGGATCTCTGCAATTTTGTTGTACTTGTCTCTCATTCCTTGCACAGAGCCACAGCACAGCTCAATACACTTCAGCAGGGCAGACTCGGAGGCATCGCCAGCCACATCTCTCTGTGGGAGGGAAACAAGAAGGAATATTTATGTGATTGGCACACCACTGGGAAGTATTTCTCAAACTCATTATTTGTAATTTCGCACACCACTGGGAAGTATTTCTCAAACTCATTATTTGTAATTTCGCACCCCCAAGGACATTTCCTCTATCTATTTATCCAGATGTTATAGCTGTTTAAATAAATGTCTCTATATTAAGCCTAGCAGAAGAAAACAAAAAGGCACCCTCCCTCACCCACACCCTTGCTACACTGACAGAAAAACTGAAAATAACCCCCAAGCGTGAAATTAAGCCTGGTAAAATTACAGTTTGTCCATGGTGAGACATTTACAGGTGATTAACCGAGAGTGGAAATGAGACGTTATACTCCAGGGGATTGCGAGACCTGTGGCAATAGGAAGCACTAGGCGACAGGGGGGCCCAGGGGAGAGGGGGGGGCAAAATTGCATTAGCAAAAAAAAAAAAACTGACAAGTGGTAAACAGCACACAAGAAGAAAACAGAATTTTAAAATGCAATAAGAAGAGATCTTGTATGGCATTTTGTTCTGGAGGTTCTTTCAGAATTCTTTCAGAATTGCATGTTGACATCCTTTCCACTACATTACAGTATGTCTCTCACTATTGTCCGTTGCACATCTGTCTTACACCTTAGACACAAACGAGTGTGGTAAGAGACCCAATACACCCAGTGGTAAGGGTACAGAAGATTAAAAAAAAACAGCCTCTAACCTTGAGGATGGGTAGACCGCTCTGTTCTGCCAGGAAGACGGCACGGTTGCACAGGCCAGCGACTCTTGCCAGGGCAGCCCAGGTGGCAGAGCTTCTGTCGAAGGAGGTCCCGCTCTGGTTCTCTGTGGTGTCGGCCTCGTGGATCTGGTTGTCGAACCACATGTGGGCCACTGTCATCCTGTTCTGGGTCAGGGTGCCGGTCTTGTCAGAGCAGATGGTGGAGGTGGAGCCCAGGGTCTCCACAGCTTCAAGGTTCTTCACCAGGCAGTTCTTCTTGGCCATACGCTTGGCAGTCAGGGTCAGACACACCTTTAATGGAAAGGCAGGGATCAGTAGGCTTGACAAATTCAGACGACTCACCAGCTTGTACAGCAAAACTAGTGAGTAACAATCAAATACATTTTCAGAGTCAGAATGACCATATCAAACTTATATCGAAGGTACACCCTGGTAAGAAAATGTATCCTCAATCATGATGCCAACTCATCAAATGTTAAGCAGAACACAGACAAAGACAAAAAGCACTACAGAAAGAAATGACATACGGTTACGGTAGCCAGGAGACCCTCTGGTACGTTAGCGACAATGATTCCAATGAGGAAGATGACAGCCTCCAGCCAAGAATACCCAAGGATGAGGGAGAGGACGAAGAAGGACAGTCCCAGGAAGACAGCCACACCGGTGATGATGTGGATGAAGTGCTCAATTTCAATGGAGATGGGGGTACGTCCGACTTCAAGACCGGAGGCGAGGGTGGCAATACGACCCATCACAGTGCGGTCACCAGTGTTAATGACAACACCACGGGCAGTGCCTGTAGGAAATGACATGAAGTACACATTTAAGCATCCTCCAATCTACTACCATATACACGTACACAACGTGCAGTTTTAAAACCTCAGATGTTGTGACACTTTCAGCTAAGGGTTTCAGCTATTTTTTTAAAAATCCCTTTCATTCAAATCGAAGTAAGAAGGGTTTGTCTCTTCTTTAGTATTTTTCATCTAAATAACTCGGCTATATTGATGTACCTTCAACACAGTTGGTCGAGAAGAAAGCAATGTTCCTGGTCTCCAGGGGGTTGTCGTTGGAGAAGTCAGGAGTACGGGTTTGGGGCTCAGATTCACCAGTGAGAGAGGAGTTGTCCACCTAAGAGGGAAGAAAGATTTAATAAATCTAACAATGAACGGCACTGAAGGTAGGTGGCACATGACATTTGGGTCAAGAGGACTCTGAAGTACCCACCTTGCAGCCACTGGCAGAGATAATGCGCAGATCGGCAGGGATCCTGTCTCCTCCTTTCACCTCCACCAGGTCTCCTATCACAACCTCCTCAGCATTGATGCACTTCTTCTCACCGTCACGGACAACCAGGGCTTGCTGTAAGACAGACCAGCGGGATTAGTGTCTGTAGACATAACAGTGTTGGTCAAAGACAAGTTATTCTTAGAAGTGTTTCAGAAGCAGTGGTACCTGTGGGACCAGGTTCTTGAAGGAGTCCATGATCTTTGAGCTCTTAGCCTCTTGGTAGTAGGAGAAGCAGCCAGTGATGATGACGACAGCGGAGAGTACAACACCCAGGTACAACTGAACGGGACAGAACAAAGAGAACTAGTACAACAGAAACCCAACACCAAACATCTCACTCCCATACTCCAAATTCCACACGTTCAGCATTCTATGATTCTTACGTTATCATTGGCTGGTTCATCCTCCATGGCGGCCTGGATTCCATAGGCGAGGAAGCAGAGGATAGCGCCAGTCCACAGCAGCATGGAGAACCCGCCGAACATCTGCTTGCAGAACTTCACCCACTCTGGTGTGGTGGGGGGAGGAGTCAGGGAGTTGGGACCGTCACGAGCAAGGTTCTCTGCAGCCTTAGCATTGGTCAACCCCTGTAGAAAAAACGAGATGGCGGTGTTACATAAATGAACACAACATGGAGGTATCATTTGTTCCCCTTACTCTTCTACACATTTGTATGTCATATGTAGTAAGAATCTTACCAATGTAAAAAAAAAAAAAAAATCAATCTCAACCTTCATAAGGAGAGAGATCACGGAATTTGTCACAAAATAACAGCCCTCAACAAGAGCTCGACTTTAACTCAGGCAGAAAATGGAGAAACAAGTCGTGGGGCTCTGGGGTGTCTAGGTGCTGGCAGTTGCCAGGCAACACAGTGCAAACAGTGAAAACAGGGCCATCTCCTCCATTGGGAGAGCATCTGAAATCTGGGCTGAGGTGCTTCAATCCCGCTGCTTGTGAATTATTTAACAGCTACTCCACTGCTAAGCTGTGCAACGAAGTTTAGAGGCAGTAATCTACCATTCTCCTTGATCTCTACGTCATGATCAAGAGCACATTTGCACGGGTGTTAACAGGGGTAGATGGGTGGGGAGGGGGGGGAAAAGCCCCCCAAAAAGATGTTTCTTGTCTTAGCTGCTCTCTGATCACCAGTGGAGGTTCTGCCCTTTCAATTTTATGGACAACCCCGGACTAATTGCTTAAGAAAGATCCAATCTAAGAGTCCAAAACCCTTAACTTAAGAACAACTTTCAGTAAGAGTTGGGTAAAACTTTAACGAACCATGCTTAAAACTATGGTTAGATTACTAAATCTAAGTGTCTTTGTAGGACAATCTACTCGGTATACTGCAACTATATCTAGATTTCGGGTGGAGAAGCGGCGAACAAGCAACGCCAGCGTCCTCTCTCGACCCGCATTTAAAACCCGTACAGTACATGACCTGAGGTTAAAAACAACAGTGGCCTTACGGGGAACCCGTTGCATGGATCATCAGAACAAATGAAATAAATTGAAACATTTCAATGAAATAACATGGAGGTGAAGCTTCCCGTGACTCACCCTGCTCAGATCAGTCCCGTACTTGCGGTTGAGCTCATCCAGGGTCAGTTTATGATCATCCTATGGGGCACAGATGAGAAACATGGTCACTGACAATAATAGGTTTTTAAATGTACACGGATGAGGTTTTCTGTACAAGCTGTGTTGCTTCTGTGCACTTCACTGGAAAAATGGGCTATGAAAATATCCAAACATATAGGCCTATAAAGAATGGCAAAGCAAGTCACAGGAGGACATCATTATAAAACCTCAATGTGTCATTGCAAAAGGTCAGTGACATCAAATTACGCGAGGCAAGAAAGCAAAAGAGATACAATGAGAGAGAGCTCGACTTACCAGATCAACTTCCTTTTTCAGCTCATCCATGTCCTTCTCCTTCTTCTTGGCCTTGGCCTTCTTCTTGTTGCCGCCCTGCTCCGAGGTCGCAGCGAGCTCATACTGTTCACGTCCTTCCTACAGAGAGAGAAAGAGAGAAAAATTAAACGAAACCAGAGATATTGTTCAAAGCTTATGCCGAGAGCAGACCTACCTAAACACCAGAAATCATCGCTTGACCATACTATGATGGACAGTGATTTCACACAAACACAAATGACATTTTGAAAATCACCAAACCCTGCCTTAAATTCAGAACATATACGGTTTGTGTTCCTACTAAATCACTCCTGAAGATAAGGTAATTTGTGTCCCTATGGTTACAACCCAAACACTTTCTTAAAAGGAAACTCACTTTTATCATCCTGATAATGATTTCTTGAATGACTCTCATTTGAATAAATGATTGAATGCGTATTTCTGTTACAAATGACCTGGCATACGTTACCCCCTGACTAGGAATGGAGTATGGTACACTACATTCATTCTCACTTGCTGCTGCTATTGAGTTACTTGGACATGCATGATGTTATAACAAAGGCTGTCCAAAGAGCAGGGGGCATAAGGGCCACAAAATGTCATCAAGGAAACGACCAATCACTGCTCAGACTTTAGCTTTCTAACACCTAGCCTATCCCCTGTGACAAGCCAATTACTTTCATAGAAAGAATCAGCAGAAGAAACAAGACATTTGGAAATGGCATCTGAAGTTCACGAAGAGACTGTCAGTGTGCTCATCCGAGTCAAGCCCGGGTTCAGCCCTCCCTTTCTCCATGATCAACCTGTCACCTTTGCTCGAGGGACAAAGACCAGCCAAAGAGAGCGTCGGCTAGACTGCTGACACCGGGGGGTGGTGTAACACTGCACCAGACTGGCACACCAACAGGATAATGCACATTTCCAGATTAACATCGGTCATCCCTCATTTACAATTCAGGATCTAGGGTTGGAGGGGTTTTGGCTGCCAGAGATAGCTCTGCAGGCATCTCCTTACAATGGCCTGATGGGAATATTCACAAGCTGCTTAATTGTAACCAAGTATTTCTGGTTCCCAATTGGATCTCAAATTAAAGGGCCATGATACTGAATATCACAAGTATCTTGACATTAGATCCTACCCAAATGCATGATTACTAGACTAATTTCCTTGCTATTAGGAAAGACAGAGAAAGGTAGGTGGATCTGTATCAACAGGTTCTGCTGTTGTTTTTACCCCCCCCTAAAGGAATCTGTTGTGACAGTCTCCTCTCCTGTGGTCTTTCTAATAGTTGACAATGCAGTCATTCTACCCCCATCTCATAAAGATGAGTGAAAACCCCAAGTGAGGGAGGCAGAGGCATTTCAACATTTTCAAAAGGGTCAAAGTGTCTCGTCAATGTTAACAGGAAACTACTGCACTGAAAACAGGAAAGATGCGTGGATGACTCCTCGCATTGTGTGGAATCTCACACAGAGCTTTCAAGCACACAACAGTTTTCTCACCACAGAACAATGAACCTTTGTGCCCTTCAGACTGCACCAAAACATTTTTGGGTGGTTTTGTTCTGGATTTGAACTGTACAGTAATGGAATTCAGACCCTCTTAGCAAAACACTTAGGATAGCTTACCACATTCTTATGTGGGATTACTGTAATGATTTGATCTAGAAGCCAGCAAACCCATTATGTGGTTAACCAGGCTAGCGCCGACATGCCACTTCTCCAATAATTTACAGTAAGATATTGAAATGGTGCAATGGCTCCTGGGAGAGAGAGAGATGAACTGTCCGTGTGAAAGAGAGCAAGAGAACATGGGTGGAGAGTGTGGAGACAAGACTTCCTTTCAAAAGGGACATAAAAAAAAAAAAAATGTTGAAAGAACATCAACCCTACGAAGAAAAACAAAGGCGACAGAGCGGAGCTTCAGAGAGAGGGGCCTCTTTTTGTACACTCAAAAAACAACACCATCTCCAGCTCCACAAAAGTTCATAGGAGACGGTCGAGCGGGTGCATATTTTACAGCTAGGGTCGAATTCCTGTGAACACCATTCCTGGGTCTGTTCCTGTACGTGTGCCAAATACAAAAGCTGCTCACTCAAGCATATTGGCTCCCCCTCGTCCTGGGACTTTGCCCCGTTGCTACCAGCGACATAACCACACCTCTCAGATATCTGAATGGGCAGAGTCACATGTTACCCTCCTCCCCCTTTTTCCTCTCATCCTTCCCTCTCCCCAATTCTTCTGTTTGGAGAAAAAGTTCATTAATTCACACGAAGTGTTTAAAACTCCACCCACGTCCTCTGGAAGAGTCCGTGTTCCCAACCTGAACAAAAGGATGTGGATGGTGTTACTCCCAAGTCCTAAAGAAACTTGGTTAACAAAGAAAAAAACGCCAGAATCAATGGAATGCAACGTCTTCTGTCGCAGCTATTGTGAAATGCATGTTGGATTGCTGGAGGCTCATGTGGTTAGCCATGTGGCCTGAAGAGATTTTTTTTTTTTTTTTTTTTTTACAGTTGTTGGATGGGAAAAGATACTGAAGGGGTGTGAATGCTTTTACCTCGACTCTCGCAGTATAAGTTACGATTATATACCACCCCGCAATGTTTAGGAAGCTAAGCCAAATAGGAGCAGAGATAGAGGGGGGGAGGGAGAGAGAGAGAGAGAGAGAGAGAGAGAGAGAGAGAGAGAGAGAGAGAGAGAGAGAGAGAGAGAGAGCTGGGGGTGAGATGTATATTCTGTCACAGAGATGGTGGTGTGTGACAAAAGCGCTGCCTAATACATAGTGACCGTCGAGCGGAAAGAATGTTAAATCCTCAGGAGAGAGAGAGGGGCTTCCACATCGGCCCCCTGGGGGGAATGCACTGGCAGCTGGGGCCACAACCTGATAGTAACTCCCCTCTGAGGTAGGAAGGAACAATCAAGAGAAATAACAATGAGAATTCCATAATTACTCCACTACATGAAAGGCTCTGTTTTTGTAGCATATCTAACCTCATTCATTTACAGTGGAGAATCCCACGTGGCACTTTCATTGCACCAAGTGGTGAAAGCTTAAACAATGATCCCCTTTCTTGGTCATGGTGAGAAACATGAAAAACAATCGAAACAAACAAAGAATGGCCTAATAGAACATAATCTGTTTTGTTGTGCCCTTCAGTTGATGGATAAATGGAAATAGTCATGTCATATGACCTGACTAGGAAGGGCCTTAAATTACATCTCAAGTGGTTGACAAATAGCCGCCTCGACAGTGGTGCCAGTGTGTGCCAAGGCTTACAAGTGGCCAGATAGTGCCCAAAACCTGATGCTTCCTAAACCTAATGAACAAGCCGTATTTGTTTTTCCACAGCTGGGCTTTCTAGTCCTGCCTCACAGTGTAGTTTGTTTACATTCTGCAGTTTGTACGATGGCAAGCTCAGAGACACTAGCAACACATTTAAAATCCTTCCCGTTTATGGTAATAGTTTTTCTAAAAAGCGTCATCCAAACCGTATTGTATTGTATTGTGTAGTTACAGCAAACTAACTTGGATTATGCTTGCCACCCACCAAGTTCACTAGTCAATAAAACACTTGGTTGATAAGACTATCGCACGCTTGCTCTAAATAGAGCTCCTGGCCCAGTCTGGCCTCATAGGTATCAGGGTAGAAAAGGCCTGGAGTAAGAACCGTTGAAGCCCGGGAGTGACTGTGGAAAAGCAATTGGCCTTGACACACAGCGGCACAAACCCCGCTGCGGAAAGCCGGCTATTGAGCTGTTGTGGGCCTCTTGAGCCTGAACTAATGAATGGTAGCAATGCAGCAACTAGTATCTATCTTTCAATCTGTGTGGTGTTCGCCATCGTTGTCCCACGTTCTTTTCCTCCTCATCCCTATGCATCCCTCACATTCTCTTGTCCCCTCATCCCTCTGCCTGCATTTCTCTCTCATCCCTCCCCCCTGCAGACTCCTGGAAAGCATTACCCCTGCTGTCCTAGCTGTGTCCTGGCATCTGTGCCAACAGTGTAGTGGACCGGAGCAATGGGGAGATGAGGAGAAGGGTGGGGGCAGGGTGTTCACCACGAGGAGAAAAAAATTAAACACCTGGGTAAAAAGCATGGATGACAGTTTGACTGCTTCCATTCATATCTCACATCAGATCTCTCCCTCTCCCTCCAGCTGAAAATGCATAATTTATCCCTATGTGCGATGCGCAGCAAAGCAGGGAGTGGCGTGCCTTATATATTACCCACCCGACCCGACACCCTGAAAAACCCACCCAGCCTGCAACGCAAGAGTCAGGTGTTGATAGACAGAACACCTCAATAGAGGAGAGACATGGGTACTGAAAAAAAAAAATCAACCCCAATATCCCATGATCATTTTCAACAATCTCAGGTAGCCCGTTTATGGCAGTGATGTCAAAAACCAAGTGAGGAAAATAAGTAGACTGACTGTATTTTACACCATTGAGGCGCTGGAGAGAATTTGTATCAATTTCATATAGCTTATTTGACATAATCTATCTACAGACTAAAAACAATTAGTATAGCAATCACTGTCGTGAACACAAAAAAGTATAGGTGACAAGATGCGCTAAATAGACTCCACAGGATCGTGTCTAGCTAAAATATGTTCATACACAGAAGGCACACAATAACAAGTCCCACACCACAAAATGCCAGAAACCAAATGTCCGGGGGGATCAACAAAAAAACTATTCAAAGACCTTTTGCTTTTCTAAAATAGGTCATCTGTAAAATACAAATCAGCCAAATCAATGGACATTTCATGAAGCTTATCTACGTCATAACTAAATTCCGCTCTTGTAAAAAAAATCTTCGCCGCGGACGTTGGTTACGTTGTTGTGACATGGGGTAGGACAACTTTGTAAATTGTTGGAACCCACCCAAAAGACACAGAGTCGCACAATCGCAACATATAACGGTTGTGAATCATTTTATAGATTCCGCCAATATGTTGACTAGCCTAAACAAATCACCGTCAAAAACGACCCCCCCCCCCCCCCCCCCCCCCCCCCCCCCCAAAGACCACATCACATCATGTTGGCAATAGGCTATGAGTGGCCATAAAAAGAAAGTCACAAGATTGTATTTTTGTCCCCACCATTCGAATTGAAACAGGCCACGCTACATTGTAGCCATCTCGGTAGCAGTTTGCTTTGCATTGATGGATCAATCTTCGAACTTTCTTACAGCGACAGTTCTGTTATCATCGCAGTGCTTGAAATGGGTTTATATTGCGTACCACGACTCTAACGCGAAAACCTGTGGAACGTGAGCATCTTAATGGAAACTCAGACGTTTTAACTTATACTCGATTAAGACTGAATGAAAGTAACTTTTGTTCAGAACAAAACGCGGAAGTCAAGATACTTTCCCATAGCAGGCATTTTTGAAAGAATGCGCACATGTGAAAAATATTCTAACAACCACCTGTATGATAAAAGAAAAGAAAATACACAATTTACAGAATTTGCCAGAACAGAGCGATTAGAGCACATCACATGCAACACATTTTATGGCAAGTAAAGGAAACGTGTACTTACTCCTCGTCCCATGTTTGCGATGTTGTGGATGACAAAACTTCTTGACAAATCAAATCCCAATTTAATTAAAACCAAATAGTTTTTTTTCCTAAAATATAATTGCCCCTGGATGTGCCCTTATCCACACGTGTCACTCCTCCCGGACACGCATCCAAGCTCCCTCCCGTTACAAGGTCCAATACTTATAGACAGTGTTCCTTCGATTGTGACGTCTGCAGTTTTGCCATGGTAACATAGAAAGCAGGGGCGGGGTCTCCATTATTGAGCGTTTTACGATTATCGGCCTCCATAAAGTATGTAGAATTGTGTTGCGTGACAATGGACTTTAATCCTTGCACATTCAAATATTTCCAATGGAAAGTCACTTGTTCTTTTCAATCTCTGTCAGTGTCCCTCACCATTTTTCATTCATCTTTCTTTCTTTCTCTTTCTTTCTTCTTTCAGTCATTGAGTCATATAATATTCTTTTTATGTGTTACAGGCTAAGAACACACACACACACACACACACACACACACACACACACACACACACACACACACACACACACACACACACACAACTATAACTATGACTGACAATATCACTATGACTAATTAAATGTTATACTGAACCCAAGGATGTTTAAACTAGAATAAACCAGACTGTTAAACATAGAGTGAATGTACATCTTTCTACCTCAGCATGTCATAATATACCATTTCTGGACAATGTGACCTTGTGAAAAGAATAATGGAAGCCTCCATGACATGAGACAAGATGGCAGGTTGTAACATCTATGAATGATTAACTCTTTAACGTTGTCGTCCTAACCATTAACCCTTGTCTCAAGGTCCTGTCCTATGTCTTAACCTCCCCCTTTACCTCAGTTTATACTCAAGAATTTCATGGCTGAACCAGTGACTGACCAGGCGGAATCAATCACGTCTTAACAAAATGACTGGTCTTTGTATCTCGCTGTGTAGCGTTGCATAGATTTTTCTTTGGAGGTCTGGAAATGAGAGGGATTTTGAATAATGACTATTTGCAAAGTGAGTCTGCACTGTTGCAGCGTTGGTTTTCCAACAAGTCCTTGATCAGGGTAGAGAGTCTTTACATGATATCTGACTGAGGGAACAGAACAGAACAGAACAGAACACAGCTTTATTGTCCACCTTTATTGAAAGGTGAGATTAAAAACGCCTTTGGCTGGACCTCAAGAGTAACATAGAATAGTCTTACAGTTAGGATTACATATACTATGTATATTCAAAGTAGGCCTACACAGTTACACAAGGACACAGATACACACATACTATTTCTGCAAAACTCCAATGAAATCATATTTAATAAGTTTTACCATGTTCTGTCCAAGTCAAATCTAATGAAGACTCATTAGCTAATTCCTAATTGGCTTAACTTAATATGTTTACATAATACTTTGCTTCACAGTTTCTGGGTTTGGGGTTTCATCTTAGACCCCTGATGCTTGAAAGCTTTTGCAATGCAATTTGGAGTTAGCACTCGTGTAGAGAGACTTGACAGACAGATGGACAGATGGCAGGCACAGTGTGTGTGTGTGTGTGTGTGTGTGTGTGTGTGTGTGTGTGTGTGTGTGTGTGTGTGTGTGTGTGTGTGTGTGCGCGCGCGTGCGTGCTTGCGTGTGTGTTTTTGTGTTTGTGTGTGCACGTTCAAAGAGGAAACTAAAAATATCTCACATTTTATTTACATGCTGTGAGCCCGATCCTATAAATGAGTTGCCATGGAAACTATCACGTTCCAGCCCCCACAGAGCACGCGAGAATGCTCTTCATCAGTATGCTGCCCCCTAGTGTTGAGTCAACATTTCGGAGTAGAAAGAAGTTGTCTCTCCACACCTATGTTTGCCCTATGCATCCTCAAAACACTGTCTATTCATAGCTTTCAGTCACGTGGTTTCTTCCCTAGCAACCACCAACCTGACGGGCAAAAAGTATCATAGCAACATCGCTCAACATGGCTGCCTACTATTTAGACCACCTCACTCATGAAGAACTATCAAGATACACGACGGTGATAGGAGTGAAGGATTGACACCATTCAAATAGTGTTGGATTCCCTGTCTTCTACTCTATCCGGACACGTTGGAATTATTTTCCTAACCCCCGGAGAATCAAAGTTATTGACCTGCAAAGGGTGCCTCCTTGACCGGCTTTTCCCGTGAATAACACCGGTTATGGAGGTGGTACAAACATAAGACTATTATTGCTAAATTCACCATCAGTATACGGTCATTTTGAGCCCTTAACCACCGCGCTGACACCCCGAGAAGATATACTTTTAATATGAAACTCGATCAACCGGGCGTTCACCGGCTGCTGGACGAAACTCCCAACTCCCGCTGTCAGAGAGGCGAGGGAATATTTATATCCGGGAATTCGCTCCTTGCTGTGTCCACGGTGATAGGAGTGGAGGATCGACTCCATTCAAATAGTGTTGGATTCCCTGTCTTCTACTCTATCCGGACACGTTGGAATTATTTTCCTAACCCACGGGAAATCAAAGTTATTAACCCGCAAAAAGTGGGTTTTGCCCGTGGGTTTTGCCCGCAAAAAGTGCCTTTTGCCCGTCAGGTGGGCGTTTCCACTATGCTGTGACGTCACATGAAAGCTATGAATAAGACCCTACAATGCCCTACTCTCACCACACCCATGCTATGCCTTCCAGCTATTAACACACCACACAAACATTGGCTCCAGGCATACGAGTGACTCTCATGTATCCCGGGTGGTGCCAAAGTTCTTTCCAACAATCCAAACACACCACCACTTGGACTCAATGGTGTGGCTATTGTTATGTGAAGTGGTGGATACTCGAATGACAAACTGTCAGCAAAAGGTTTGTAGGACAACAGATGCAAATGAAGGTGACAATGAATGAGTTTGGTCACCATAAGGGGGTGTAACATTGGGTAGAAAGGATGATAATGAAGAAGATCAGAACATTTGATATAGAAGATATAGCAGAGTATTGTTTTATTAATCCACCATGACCTCTCTTCGGAGGGCTACTTAATTATTTATTTTATACTTTCAAACACGATTCATGTTATACACTTACTTTTATTTGCAGAAATACAAATAAAAATGACATTCCATAATTGCACATGAACCAAAGAAAAGGGAGTTCCCTGTTTTGCTATGCCCAAGATCCTATATGGTCCTAGACTAAGCTCACAGCATTCTATTTGATTTAAGTTTATTTCTCTGGTCTTTATGACTTATGACACGTTCAATCATTCATGGAAGCTCTAGGAAAATGCCTCTACATAATTCTTGCTGGCCCTAGGGATGTATAAACAAACCCTGCTGCAAAAGGAAAAGCAGTATCATGAATTGTCTAGCCCAATATTCAGGTTATTGATTTATTCTGACTTATTATTCTGTTTTTGTATTCAAGCCTATTGATTTATGAAACTGTTTGTGCTTTACATTTGCTATCCTACATACGTACATGTAATCAGACTGTTTTGACAGATATTCAAATATCAAATTTACATTAGGCTATAGTTTAAGAATGTGGTGACCACTCTCCTTTATTTGACCCCATACTTTCCATTATCTTAAGGGTCAGTCTATCAGAATGGTATTGTCCATTGACTACTAACACAAGGACTTTAGTGATAATTAACTCCATCCCCTCTCATGCTATCTCCACAGTGTTTGCTTTCCCGTGACATCAACCCCATCCCAGACGCTGTTTTACACCCTCTTAAATGAGGGTAAGAGAAGAGGGGTGGGGTTCAAATGGGTAGATGGAGACTGAAAGGGGAAGAGAGATATGCAAGGGAGGGGGGTTGGTGTGATAGTCACTCTGTCAACAGAAACTGGTCTCTCCTAAGGCGTGCACAAAATAAACAAGCGTGAAGGACCGATTTAATGCAGTAAATAGAAGCCTACAGTTACAAAAGTGAAGAAAACTACATTCTGGATTCACTATTCATTGTCCAGTACCCCAATGAGTAAAACATGGTCACAGAAAGTTTTTCCATGTCCACAAATGATCCTTTCCTTGGAATCCATAGGCTATTTGTAGAAATCCCTTGGGTCATCAAACAAGTTAAGACAGACTCTACAGAGCTGTTTTTTGCTAATTACTTTAGCTTACTTTAGTTTTAATTTACTTTATATTTATGTGTCCTTTATAAAGGGTTTATAAATGAGTTATAACTAGTTCATAAACAATTGATCATAAATCCTGTATAAACCATGACAAACAGTTAACTGCTAAAAAATAATTCATTTTTAATAGTTGGATAGTCACTAGGTGTTTGCCAAATAGTAGTAATACTACTACTGCTAGTGCTATTACTCCTACTAATTATAATAATTATAATAAATAATAATGATAACAATAAATATAGCAGCTAGCAGAAATGTAAGCCATGTAAGCATCATCATCAATGATGATCAAGTGAATCGGTTTTATCAAACCAAACCAAAATCAAATATGGCGGAAACTCCATCATGGTGTCAGTCATGGGTGCTTGAGGCAAATGTGGTCCTTGTGAGGAGAGGGACCAGTATACCAGCTTTCAAAACTCCAAGTCGAACAGGGCAGAGGTATTAGTTACTTAACTGCAAAGTCCCTACCTATCTTCTGCCGAAGACCCATCTCTTCAGGCTACATCTTGACTGACTCCTAAAGGCCTTTTCACCACCCACTACCCCTCTATAGAGTTTGCACACACATCGACACTTGTCATTTACGCTAAAATACTCAAGCTAAAACTGCTATTAATATCCAAAATGTGGTTAAGATGATACAAGTAGGCAAGGAAAACACTAGTAGGATGAGACTAACATACTTTTGGCTGAAAAGTGGACGTAGTCTGATGATAGGGAGGGTGTCACAACACTGCCATTAACTGTTTGTTAATGGTTCATAAATGATTTGTAAGTTAAATCATAAATAATGTATAAATCCTTTAAAAAGGGCACTTTAAATGAAATATTTGGTTCCTTACCCTGAAGGGAGTCTTTGGACAAGGACACAATTCAATCCACACTTTGTTTCTGTTTATCTGGACACTTCCTAACTAACTGACTAACTAACTGACACACTAACTGACACACTAACTGCTTACTGCTAGCATTTTAGTATGTGGCTTGTGTGGGATTCAGAGCCACAACCTTGATATTTCTAGCACATTGTTCCAACCAACAGTAATGCTGTTGGTACTCCTCAGTTTTTATAGGGAGGCAATAGAGTCTAAATGCCTTATATCCAAGAACACACAACACCAACAAAAAAGCAATATAGACTTAAGCATTTGTGATGAAGTGATGTTTATTCAAAATGGCTTTCTCACAATGAAGACATTCTCAATGATGAGGACAGATTGAAATGAAATGTAACATGGTAATGTTGAGATCTGGTGATCATGTGGTGGTTGCTTTCCCTCAATAGTATGTCTCCTGTTCCACCCAACCTGAAACCAGAAAACATTGGTGTTGTGAGTTGTGATTCATCCAACAGTAAAGCCAAATAATGTCATTCAACATGTAATTTGATTCAGGACCACAATCCTACTTGTCTTGTAATTACTGTATATGCCTTGATAAAAACAGATGTTATGGGAATAAGCTATCCAGAGTTCATGTTAAGCCATCAGTGAGCTGGCTGGGTATGGTACTATTTGTGACAGAGCTAAGTTTTATGAGCTAAGTAGGACTCACACGTACCTGTTTTAATGTGTATCATGCTGCTCTCTTTTCTGTCATGACCTCACTATACATTTAATTACATTTTTTGAATCATTGCTTCTTCTTTCTTTCCCGACGGTGTATGTTTGTAGTGGACGGTGTATGTTTGTAGTGGACGGTGTATGTTTGTAGTGGACGGTGTATGTTTGTAGTGGACGGTGTATGTTTGTAGTGGACGGTGTATGTTTGTAGTGGACGGTGTATGTTTGTAGTGGACGGTGTATGTTTGTAGTGGACGGTGTATGTTTGTAGTGGACGGTGTATGTTTGTAGTGGACGGTGTATGTTAATATGTCTGCACTGGATTTGTTTTGACCTCTGGTTTGTTGTTGTGACCAGCACTCCTGTGGCTGTCGGAAACCTTATGAGATCTTACCTCCTGGGTTGCGTCGCAGCATGTATCTCCGACCCTCATCATAGAGGAAGATGAGCAGGGAGTAGGGGAAGGCACAGAACCACCAGCAAGGTCTGAGGAGAGAGAGAGAGAGAGAGAGAGAGAGAGAGAGAGAGAGAGAGAGAGAGAGAGAGAGAGAGAGAGAGAGAGAGAGAGAGAGAGAGAGAGAGAGAGTAACGATGAGTGAAGGAAAAGAGAAGTGAGAGAGAGGGCAATAGAAGGTCAAATGGGGAGGGATAATGATTAAACTCTATCAGGCTTTGTGAAACTACTGTAATGAAACCTAACTACAGCTCAGAACACAGGAGTCTACTTCCTTTTCAACATCTCTCTATCTATTTTAACTATTTTTTACCATGACATTCCTTTTAATCTGTGAGTGATCTTTTCTGACATTCTGAGATGAAAGATAAAAGTGTGATAAAGGAACGGGATCAAACCTCCAAAGGCAACAAAATGAGGGTGAGGTGAAAGGAAAGTGAACTGTTTCCAGAACGACCAAGACTTTGGTTAATTCCATGATAAGTAGATGTACAAAGACAATTAGGCTAATCTAATTGAGGGGTTTTTACTCACTTGAGTGGGTACATTCTGAGTGCAACGTCCATTCCAGGGCAATAGGACAGGAAGACAGCCAAGGCTGTCTCCTCAAACAGGCCGAAGATCAGGATCTTGTTCCTAAAATGGGAGGTGCAAACAAAATTATTTTCATCGATTGACACCAACAGAGGGATATTGATTCTGTGGTGTTTGAACAGGACTGTATGAACATTGCTATATGGACCCAGAGCCCTCAAACCCCTGACCAAGACACCTAAAACCCCTTGAGTCCTAAGGCCATATTTATGCAAGGCATTATATCTAAAGTGTACTCACTTCATTCCCTGCTGAAGGATGGAGTTTCTCCTGGTTTTACAGATAACCAGATCAGCCCACTGGACAACCACAATACTAGCGAAGAATGCTGTGTGACAGGTATACTCTATAATCTTTCTGCGCTCATATGTCTGAGAGATAGACGGAGTAGAGTGTAGAGAAGGAGATTGGGGGCAAAAAGAATAGAGAAGACAGACAGATTGAGAAAGTGCAGGAGATCAGGGATTCATCACAACAGATGGCAATCATCAGAACTCAAAGCCCACTGGCATTTGGATACTGACCCACTGCTGGCCGTAGCTGTCCTCTAGGTCGTTCATGAATTTGTTGTCCCAGTCGACTCTGATGCCCAGCAGGTCCATGGGCAAGAAGCCATTCTCAGCCAGGATCACGAAGTATGTGAAGAACCCGGCCGTGGCCTGCATCATGCCTGTGGAGAGCGGATTAGAAAATCAGAATTAGAATCAGAATCAGAATCAGAATCAGAATTAGAATTAGAATCAGAATTTCACTTTTATTACATCCAATGTACAGGTCCCCAAGAGTAAAATTCTTAGGCTTAGGTTCTTCGACATTGGTATTGCAGCAGGATACAAAAACAACAATAATAGAATAAAGTAAAATAAGTAAAGTATGTAATAATGAAGTAGAATAAGGTACTAAAAGTGATGGTATTTGAGCTACAGCGGGACCAGTTGTACTGCATAGAGTGGTGGTATCATCAGTGAAGAAAGATTGTGTCTCTTAGATTTACATTATTTAAGTTTTTGGCATTTAGCAGACGCCTTTATCCAAGACGACTTACATACATTTGTCTAAGTAAGCGAATCATCTATCCATCAGTCGTTGTAAGAAAAGCAAATCATCTATCCATAAGTAGTCATAAGAAATTAATCTTAAAATCAAAGAAAATTATCTATGCTATGACCAGGGGCCATTGGCAGTTACAATGCTAGAAGGATGAATAATTACTTGTTTCTTAGACATTAAATATGCTATGGAAGGAACGGATCATTCACTGCAATGTTTTACAATAAGATTACATGGAGACAAAGAAAACTGAACAACCACAAAACCCCCCAAAAAACTAAAAACCCAAGTCGCCAACCAATCAAATTGTTCTGACTTTTATTCTGAAAAATTTAAATAAATGTCAATGTTGTTGAAAATCAATGACACACTCGCTAGTCAAGCCAAAACATTGCAATGCAATGGATTCGGTGAGTGATCCCCACTACTACCTAGTTAACTATAACACTACTTTAGATTGTTTTGTTTATATATATATATATATATATATATATATATATATATATATATTTATTTTTATTGATAGAGATTTTGACAGGAAGTAAGGGTGAGAGAGAGAGAAGGGATGACATGCAGGATATGTCCGCAGCCGGAATCGAACCAGGAACCCTGGTCGACGCTTAACCCGCTACTCCACCTAAGCGCCCCTCTTTACATTATTAACAGGCTCACAAAACAAGCTGTGTTAGTTGACTAGCGAGTGTGTCATTGATTTTCAACAACGCTGAAATGTATTTACATTTTTTACAATAGAATTCGGAACATTAAATCGGCTGCCGACTTGTTACCGGTTTCACCAGCTGCTGTCACATAATAGCAACGTAGGACTTTATTATGACCTCCAGACTAAAGACTGAAACTACAGATAATAGACCATTGGCTGTTCTTACCGATTTGCCCATAGGCTATGCTGATAAGTCTCTCATTCACCAGTTTGTCAGTTTTGGGGTTTCTTGGCTGTCTCTTCATGATGTCACTCTCAGCTGCTTCGTAGGCCAGGGAGATAGCAGGAACCTTGAGGGTAGATGTGGTTTCAAAGATTAGAGTCACAGCAAACAATAAACTAAGAATATCAACCTTTTTATCAACAAAATCCTCACCATGTCAGTTCCCAAGTCGATACAGAGGATGGTGACTGTCCCCAGGGGCAGTGGGATGTTGGCGATGATGAAGAGGAGGAAAGGTGAGATCTCTGGAATGTTACTGGTCAGGGTGTAGGCGATAGACTTCTTCAAGTTGTCAAAGATCAGACGGCCTGAGAGATAATGGAGGACAGGAGAAAGAGAAACAGAAGGTTAAGAGGATGTTGAGCTATGATATGAAATAAGCTAGTAAAATGCTGGCTATCGCACAGCTTCTCTTACCCTCTTCTACACCAGTCACAATGGAAGCAAAGTTGTCATCCAGGAGGATCATATCAGCAGCCTGCTTGGAGACGTCAGATCCAGAGATACCCATAGCAACACCAATGTCAGCTTTCTTCAGAGCAGGAGAATCGTTCACACCATCACCTGTCACAGCCACAATGGCACCCTGTTGATGAGGAGAGATCAACTCAAGAGATCAACTCAAAAAGCAAGATTGATCCATCCAGACTCATGGGCAAGAATTGTTGGTTGAAAAACAATATCCCCACCACACAACACAATGCTGAGGAATGGGTTTGGAGACATGTTACCACTCTCAAATTCATAAGCAGAACTCTGGAGGCAAGGATTGACAGCCTGTGACATCAACATAGTGTGTCTGAAATATTGAATGTGTCCGGTGTTGTATTGTTGTTTTTGAAATGTTACCTGACGCTGACAGCCCTCCACAATGATCAGCTTCTGCTGAGGGGAAGTTCTGGCAAACACAATCTCAGTGTGATGGATCAGGATCTCATCTAGCTGTCCTTCAGTCAGGTCCTTCAGCTCTCCTCCGTGCACCACACAGGCCTTGGCATCCCTGGATGGTGAAACGATGGAAATGAACACAAAATATATAGAGATTTAAGATTCAACTTTATTGTCATTGAACAGAGCACAAGTACTGAGACAACGAAATGTAGTTCCTGCACACGTCTCTCTCCTCAGGGAGAACAGAGCTCTGGGCTCTGGGTACAGTGTCAACCATCTTTAGCGTCCCTGGAGCAGTTAGGGGTTAAGTGTCTTGCACAAGAGCACAACGGCAGAACGACACAAGATATGATGCCAGCAACCCTCCAGTCACCAGCTCGCATCCGGCTCCCTTCTGGGGTAGGGATTGAACCAGAGACCTATCGATTGCTGGCCAGCCTGTCTAACCCCTAGGCTACCTGCCGCCCCAAATATAACTAACTTGTGTTGGTTCTCTAAATACCCACATGTACTCACATCTGCTGCACAAAGACCTCAAAAACATAATTCTTATGCTACATAAAACATAAAAAATGTTTTATGAAAAGAAGAAATATGCATATTAGAATGAGGGAAATCATGTCTGTGTGGTACAGTATGCAAGTTAATCTATGGCCTTATTAGAACCTAAACAGTGTTTTGAGGTACTGTACCTTGGGTTGACCTCTGTCACTGGAATGTTCAGACGAGCAGCGATGTCCTCAACAGTCTCGTTGCCTTCAGAGATGATCCCCACTCCCTTAGCGATGGCCTTAGCAGTGATTGGATGATCACCAGTCACCATGATAACCTGAGGGAGTCGTGATTTCGTTAGCCAAGCCTAATAAAGACCAACATGCTTGAAACACAGTAGGATCATCTCTGAGATTTGTCCTTGTTTATGCTTATTAGTTAATCTGTCAGATATGTGAGAGGTTTGTGAGGGAACAATAACCTTGATTCCAGCACTCCTGCACTTGCCCACAGCATCAGGCACAGCGGCACGGGGAGGGTCAATCATGGACATGAGGCCAACGAAGCACAGGTTCTCAGTGGGGAAGTTCACCTCTTCAGTGTCAAACTCAAAGCCATCAGCAAACTGCTCATCAGGGAGGTCAAAATGGCAGAAACCTGAGTGTGACACACACACACACACACACACACACACACACACACACACGTCGAACATTATGTTAGAATTTTGCATGTTGAAGACGTAACATTTTGGACCAATATTCCCTAAATCATGTACACAGCATACCATACTGGTATGAAAATCATACCCAGTACTCTCTCCCCCAGTCCTCCTAGCTCTACATAGGCGTTCTGGAAGGCATCTTTCAGCTCGTCGTCCAGGGGCTGCACTTTGCCCTGGATCATAATGGTGGAGCAGCGGTCCAGGATCCTCTCAGGCGCTCCCTTCATCACCAGCAGGTGTTTGGACTCACCAACCGTGGCGTTCTTATGGATGGAGAGCTGAGGGGACAAAAAGGCATGAGCGACCATTTTAGAAACAACATTCACTGCATGTAAGGTTTATTAGTTCCATAGCAAAACTATTACCTGGGCACTTCTATTAGACTACCCAAAGCAAGACACCGGAGCACTCATACAATCTGTTGTATCTATTGTATGAGTACTCTGGTGTCTTGATTTGGGTAGTCTAATGGAAGTGGCCAGGTAACAGTTTTGCTATTATATTGTCCTCTGTACTGCTGAGCACCAAAACCCTCAGATCTTAAACTTGGCTGAAGCATGATGGACTTTACATTCCACTCATTTAGAATGTTAGTGACAGCTGAACATTGTCTCTGTAGGCTAATGAAGGGTTAGATTGGGGACCCCAATTTAACCCTTCGTTAGCCTCCAGAGACAATAATGAAATGAACTGGTTACCTGGTATTTGTTGGTGGAGTTGAAGGGGATCTCAGAGATCTTGGAATACTGGTCTCTCATGCTTTTGACAGACCCACAGCACAGCTCAATACACTTCAGCAGGGCAGACTCTGAGGCATCACCAGCGACATCTCTCTGTGAAAGGGACACAAGGAAGGAAACAAGAAAGGAAGGAAGAGGATGAATGGGCTTGGAATGGATCTGCCAAGATTTAAAGATATGCATCACTCAATCATTACCACAAGGTTTAGTAGATCAGATATATCAAAGCTCAAAGCCTCAATTCATTCATTCATTCATCATTCAATAGGGGATAAGGTTATTGATACTGTATTATGTTATGCAGTAAAATGATACCATCAATACAATATTTGAATGCAATGTGGGTGGAAATAGTAGCTCTCTGGGAACTCACCTTAAGGATAGGAACATTGCTCTGTTCTGCCAGGAAGACGGCACGGTTGCAAAGGCCAGCGACTCTTGCCAGGGCAGCCCAGGTGGGAGAGCTTCTAGTGAAAGAAGTCCCGCTCTGGTTCTCTGTGGTGTCGGCCTCGTGGATCTGGTTGTCGAACCACATGTGGGCCACTGTCATCCTGTTCTGGGTCAGGGTGCCGGTCTTGTCAGAGCAGATGGTGGAGGTGGAGCCCAGGGTCTCCACAGCTTCAAGGTTCTTCACCAGGCAGTTCTTCTTGGCCATACGCTTGGCAGTCAGGGTCAGACACACCTTTGGTGGACAGCCCATACTCAAAAGTTAAAGAGTGACACATTTAAAAACTTCACATTTCGATATAATGATTTTGTTTTGATGAATTATGTACATGACAGTACGCATTCCCAATTGCATGTCCTGGTTGACGCATTTAGCTATACTGGCAGTAGGGTTGCCAACTTTCTCACTACCAAATACGGGACAAAAGATGGCATGCCACTGCACGGGGCGGGGGGGGTTTGCAGGAATTGGTGCATTTATGCTATACGTACGCATGAGGGGACCTGTGATTGGATGAATATACAGGACAAGGGAGGTCCTGTATATTCATCCAGCCCAAAATACGGGACATCCCGGCTAATACGGAACAGTTGGCAACCCAATTGGCAGGTGAATACAGCGGAAGGCCGTAAAAGGAGGCTGGTGGGGTGGTGGGGACATTAACAACTTGCCTTGCAATCCTCACATCACTCATTTGAATTGCACTATGGACACAAATATTTGCTATTTATTGTTGCTAATGCTAATGTTTGCTAATGCCTTCACCTGACAATTTACTCTTACCATAACCACTCAAAGTTAATGTCTAATATTGCCTAACCATCAGGCAACTCTAATGTTAATAAAGATTAACTTATTGCGTAAGACACTCAAATACAATTACCCTCATATAAAGCAGCCTATCTTCAGTTTCTTAGATAAAAAAACTCTCTAATGTGTCAGCCAGGACACATAATTGGGAATGCATATTATCATGTTTAGGTACTCAATTTAATTAGAACACTGTTGAAATTAGATCCTTTACTTACAGTTACAGTAGCCAAGAGGCCCTCGGGCACATTAGCGACAATGATTCCAATAAGGAAGATGACAGCCTCCAGCCACCCATATCCCAGGATAAGGGAGAGGACGAAGAAGGACACACCAAGAAAAACGGCCACACCGGTGATGATTTGGATGAAGTGCTCAATTTCTTTGGCAATAGGAGTCTTCCCGCAATCCAGGCTTGAGGCCAAGGTGGCGATACGACCCATGACAGTGTGGTCACCAGTGTTGATGACGATGCCCCTAGCAGTGCCTTGAATGAAAAGAGAGACATGAGATATATAGCTCACAAAATGTTTGATAATGTCAGATAACCACAACATTTTCTTAACTTCACAACATGAACGAAAGCTAAATCAAATATTTCCTTCCCATGTTTTTCTATTATCTTGCAATGAGTTCTGTACCTTCAACACAGTTGGTAGAGAAGAATGCAATGTTCCTGGTCTCCAGGGGGTTGTCATTGGAGAAGTCAGGAGTACGGGTTTGGGGCTCAGATTCACCAGTGAGGGAGGAGTTGTCCACCTGTGAAGAAAAGACAGATTATAATAAATTGAGCAATGAATGGTACTGAAGTAGGACGCACATGACGTATTTGGGTCAAGAGGACTTTGAAGTACCCACCTTGCAGCCATGTGCAGAGATAACACGCAGATCAGCTGGGATCCTGTCTCCTCCTTTCACCTCCACCAGGTCTCCAACCACAACCTCCTCAGCGTTGATGTTCTTCTTCTCACCGTCACGGACAACCAGGGCTTGCTGTAAGACAGACCGCGGGATTAGTGTCTGTAGACATAACAGTGTTAAAGTCAAGTTATTCTTAGAAGTGTTTCAGAAGCAGCGGTACCTGTGGGACCAGGTTCTTGAAGGAGTCCATGATCTTTGAGCTCTTAGCCTCTTGGTAGTAGGAGAAACAGCCAGTGATCATGACGACAGCAGAGAGTACAACACCCAGGTACAACTGTATGGGATGGAGAGGAGGCAGATAGATCATGACAAATCTCAAATGATCAATTCTGTCAGATGAATTTAACACCAGGCCTGTCAATCAAATCATCACTGATCACCAATGATACTCTATTAGAAATAGTGTTCAAAAATCGAAGCTTTGTTAACCTGTTAAAGATCCTGTATAATTAACCTAAAACGCCTATCCAAGGGACACCCAAAGTAAATAGTTATAGTGAAACTGTGGCTATAGTGAAACTGTGAACTGAAACTGAAGGATACGTGGCTGATGATGCAAGGGGGCGGCTGTGGCGCAGGAGGTAGAGCTGCCGTCTAATGATCGCAAGGTTGGCAGATCGGCGGTTCAAGCCCAGGCTGGCCACATGTCGAAGTGTCCTTGGGCAAGACACTGAACCCCAAATTGCTCCCAGTGAGCGGGCTGGCGCCTTGCATGGTAGCTTGCTGTGAATGTGTGTGTGAATGGGTGAATGAGAGGCCGTTGTAAAGCGCTTTGGATAAAGGCGCTATATAAGTGCAGTCCATTTACCATTATGTCTGAATTTGAAATCCAGTCCAGCTATCCGTGGGAGGTTTTTGATGGAAAAGTTGCTTGGCCTAAATATTTAACTGGATTCGATTATTCGAAACCGTTGTTGTCAGAATGTTATCGATCGGTGGTCAACTATGAGGCTTCTCTATGAGGTTTATCAAATTTGTCAACGTAGTTTGTTTGTTGCTGGTCTGACAGCGACGTCAATTGTGTCTGCCGTTGTGATTGTATCTTGAGATGGATTATGTGTCACAGTTCTTACGTTATCATTGGCTGGCTCATCTTCTGAGGCGGCCTGGATTCCGTAGGCCAGGAAACAGAGCATAGCTCCGATCCACAGCAGCATGGAGAACCCACCGAAGAGCTGCCTGCAGAATTTCACCCACTCTGGCGTGGTGGGGGGAGGAGTCAGGGCATTGGGACCGTCACGGATAAGGATCTCCTTTGCCCGAGCCGAGGACAGACCCTTGATGTGAGAAAGGTGGCAGAGGTGGAGAGAGAGGGAGGTGGAGTGATGGAGAGAGAGAGAGAGAGGTGGGGGAGATGGGGGAGGGAAGGAGAGAGAGAGAGAGAGAGAGAGAGAGAGAGAGAGAGAGAGAGAGAGAGAGAGAGAGAGAGAGAGAGAGAGAGAGAGAGAGAGAGAGAGAAAGAAATATTGCTTATGGGTAAAACTACCCCCCTCCTATGAAACTACCCCCCTCCTATGAAAGTAGAAAAACTTGTCAGGCAAGCTTCCCTCCACTCCCAGCCCCCCCCCCCCCCCCCCCCCCGACTACATAATGCCTTCAATGTTCCTGTGTGAATATGGCCCTTGTAGTGGAAATTCTGCTTCGTCCTCAGATCAAATATCAGCATATCATTATCTTTGCTCTATCACACCAAAATAGTGTTTCATTGTTATCCTTTCCACACATAGCATTACCATTTACAGATATTGTAGCACCTGTATGCATGTTACTCAACTGCTTGTTAGATGTATGGTTAATGTGTATTTGAGTGCCATTCAGAGTAATTTAAACAGCTATTAGTCAATGGAGTTGTACTGTATGACCTTGTGCAATAACCTGTATGACCTCAATGGATTTTGGAGGACTGACACCACTGATCCACCGAGCAACTGAAAGGTTCACGTGCAGAGTGCCTAGCAGCTCTGTAGGAGACTCAATTACATACACTCACTTACCCTGCTTAAATCTGTGCCGTATTTCCTGTGAAGTTCATCCAAGGTCAATTTATGATCATCCTACAGCACAGTAAGAGAGAGAGAGAGAGAGAGAGAGAGAGAGAGAGAGAGAGAGAGAGAGAGAGAGAGAGAGAGAGAGAGAGAGAGAGAGAGAGAGAGAGAGAGAGAGAGAGAGAGAGAGAGAGACAAAACAAATCCTTGTCATTGGAAAAGCACAGCATATCCCAGTAAAACTACCATCTGATAGTTCTCCTGTCTTTTCCCTGTCGGAAGGTTGCACAGGACACGTAGGAATATGCAACACAATATGAATTCCACATGCAAAATTACAAACCAAAGAGCCAGATAAAGTTTATGTATGATATATAGTATGCTGTGCTTATTCTGGTCCATATAAACGGTAGCATTTTGCACTTTTCTCACTTTCTGAAAATGTCTTTGCACATGTCATTGATGATGTCATTTCATTTATTTTAGCCTTCCCAGAGTTGATGAAAATAACTTGTTTAGCCAGCTCAAGCATGTATAAACTAAATATTGATCAGAGAGCACTTTACCTGTCAACTAAATTAGTTAGAAATAATGAATGAATGAATGAATGAATGAATGAATGAATGAATGAAGCGTTTTCAGTTATGGTTTTACTCACCAGGTCGACTTCCTTCTTTAGCTCATCCATATCCTTCTTCTGCTTTTCCTTTTTTCCCTTCTTTCCCTTCTTTGCCCCATCTTCTGAGGTTGCCGCCAGTTTGTAATCATCTTTCCCCTTCTGTGAGAAAGGGCATGTAAGAGATGAGACCACATTCAATAGGAAATGTATATAGAATAATATATAATCATATTTTAATAATTAATTTAAAAATATATATTTAAAAATTGTAATATTATTCAATAGACCTCTTTAAGGGCCTATGTCCTATTTAGGGCACACATGAAAATGCTTAAAATGGTTAAACATGAAGACAATGAGTTTGCAATATATTTCTATGCACTCAGGAAACAAAAACTAAAGAAAGAACAGCAAAACACAACGTTCTGATCAATTAAGAAATACCACAAAAGCTAAACCAAACTTACTCCAAGCCCCATAGCTGCTTTTTAAAAGTTTTTCCTCCTTATCCCGAGAACTCCACCTGCACCCCTTCTTCACCTATCCCGCTGTGTGCAGATGCCCCACTGCTCTCTGTACGGTTAACTCAGTTTTACATAGCTTTATACTAACCTGGTGTACCTGCCCAAGGGGGAGGAGTTCCGAGGAAAATTAGGAAGGTGAGTGGAGGGGGGAGCAAAGGGGTGGGGGGGGGGTCTGTGGCATTTAATTTATTTATATATTCAACCTTCACCAGTTCAGGTAGGTCATTGTGACTCGCCGGCTAAAAGAAAGACTCCATGTCTAAAGTTGACAGTAGAAACAGTGGAGTGTAGTGGAAAAAGACTATGAACAATGAATGAAGCGAGAGAATGCCTGATAATCTGATCTCGTATAAGAATAGTGGATGATCTTGTCTTTACAATACACATCTAGATTTACATTACAGTGATTTTTTTCCTTTTATTTCTGCTTGCAGCACTATTGTGATGTTTTTCTATTTCTGTTCACCCTTCAAACCAGAGAAGGTTTGCATATAGTAAGTCAAACATTCTGGCCTAGAACCTCAGAATCTCAGTTTGGACAATCGTCAGTTTGGACAATTGTAACAAACACTACTGACATTGGTAGGCGAGGTTAACTCATCATCTGTACCGAGGAACTTCACTCTCGTTGTCCTGTTCCGTGTCATCTGGGTGGAACCGCGTACCCTTGACACACAGTCAGAGAGGTTGTCCTTTGGACACTGGAGACTGTTGTACTGTCTGTTTACTAAACAGTTGGTTGTTTGTGGTTGTCCGTCTGCAGCAAGAGCCAGGCGATAAGAGAGAGAGAGGAGGACGGTGGAGGGAGAGCTTGAGAGAAGGAGGAGGGAGGGCGGTGCGCACCTGCCTCCAGGTGTGGTGTGAAGTGGGCCTGCATGGAAGGGACCGCTGTCTCCTTCTCCTGCTCCGGCAACAGGGGGGTCTGGTAGCCGTACTGGCACTGGAACGGGGACATCCCGGTGGAGAAGCAGAGGAGGGTGTTGTGCGCCAGTCGTTGACTCCATGAGGAGGGATTGATGTAGGCGTAGCACCTCAGTATCCCCTCCAGGTCCTGGTTGATCCGCTCCATCTGGCTGTTCGACTGGGGGTGGAAGAGGCAGGTGGTAGTCATGTAACGATACACTCAACTCACAATTCAATACGATTCACGATATTGGGTACACAATATGATTTTCTAGCGATTTTTTTTAACAAAATGAGATTGCAGACAAATTATGACTGAAAAATATTATTTCTCAGACAAAGACTACAAAATACTGTATTTCCTTAAAGAATGCCTATGAATGCATATGTGACACATTCTAATGCTCTGGTCCTCATGTCGGGATCTGAAGTAATGATCTGACTTTTCTTTGGACCAAATGATCAGACTGTGTCACATATTTCCTTTTCTTTATAAAAATGAAAGCGAAGTCGAAAGTAGATTACAGCTTCTGCTGTCCCTTTTAACCTATTATTAATTATTTTTTCGTTGAAACCGAATTGGATTTTACAGGTTTTTAGTGAAGTGGAAAGTGTGATTGCACATAAACAAAATATTTAGCATGTTCAATTTGAAATATCAACTGTATTACATCTGTCCAAGAAAGTTTGCGAGCAAAAACTGCTCGCTCGTAATACCGCTTCTCTCTTGTCCTCAGCTCTCCAAGCTTTGTGTGTAACCCAATATGGTTAGAAAGCGCAGTTTCTCTGCTTTCAGGAACTGTTCATGGGTTAAAAAAGTATCGCGATTAATTTGTCATCTCATCGAATTGAATCGGCACATATTTGTATCAATAATTAACTGTCTCGCGATGCATTGTTACATCCCTAGCAGGTGGTGAATGCCTTCCAAAACCTGGAGGTGAACTCAGGGTGATCGGAAACCATGTCCTGGGAATGCAGGACCACCGGCTTAGCAATCTTCCGGACCAACAGGAGTTTGGGGAGGCGGACGAAGTGGGCCGCCTTTGAAAAACAAACAGTCCACAATGACCAGAACGGTTGTGAATCCATCAGAAGGGGGAAGGGCAGAGATGAAATCCAGGGAGATGTGAGACCAGGGTGGGGGCTTGGGAATGGGTAGGGATCGGAGAAACCCAGCAGAGGGTTGGAGGAAGCTCTTGGTCCGCATGCACACTGTGCAGGTGGCAAGGCTGAGGCCGTGCATGCGGCCATGCGGCCATGTGGCCTTTATGCATGGGTGGACACAAATGCATGTGCAGTGTTTCCTCCAGGAATTTTTACAATGGTGGCGGGTAGCGCTGACCGCGCGCGCAGATTTTTTTCGCGTGCACGCGCATGAAACGCGCACGCGCGCTCAAAACAACGACGTAATTTCAGCCAAAACTCAAGGATGGCCCAAAAAAATAAAATGTTTTCCTGTACTTCTCCCGTGTGTCTCTTATTGTCTGTGTCTGCATGTTTTTCCAGCATGTAATTCCGTTGTCAATAAAAACAAAAACACTGATCTGACGTTTTTTTTCACAACGTTATTACTTGTCACTTTAAGCCCAGGAGGGAGTTAGCGATTAGCGATGTTTAGCTTAGCTTAGTTTAACAGAAGTATCTTCACTTTTAACATGACTTCCCGTGGTCGTAGAGGGCTGGTCGACGGCTTAAAATGACCGTGTAGACCTTATCCAGCTATAGTCTTGTGTTTCTACCCCGGGCATAGCCGGTGTTATTCACGGACAAACACTCCTGTTAGAGTGGTTCTAGTACACTGGACATAGGTAACACATAGAGAGGCTTCTCCTCTCTCTCTCCATCCTACACTACACTACACTACGCATCCTATACTACACTACACTACGCTAGCTCGCGGTGTTCGGGTGACAGCCAGGGCGCGTTCGTAAATACGCTCTGGAAATCTGATCAGCACTCACGGAATGCCTCTTGTCCAATCAAATGACTTGGTCCCTTTATGACGTTGAACCCAGTGTGCGCTCCGGGGCTCTCAGAGCGAATTTACGAACGCAGCCTCAAGTTCAATACTCGCGACACACACGGACTGGTCCAGTTTCAGCGCTTGTGGGTGTGTCTAGCGCTGTGAAGGTCTGAAAAGCGGCCTAAATCTTTTTTTTTTTTTGGGGTTGAGAAATCTGAATGGTGGCGGAGGAAATTCCATCGTGGCGGTCCGCCACGATGAAATGCATGTAGAGGAAACACTGCATGTGTGTGTGAGAGAGTGTGTGTGAGAGAAACCTGTCCCTCTCACGGAGCCCAAACATGGCCAGTTTGTGTACCCTACCCACAGAGAGAGCACTCCCTCCATTTAACCTGCACTCCACTTTAAGTCCTGAGACAAGAGAGTGTTTGTGTGTAATGCTGCAAATGTGTAAGTGGGTCGGTTTGTGCGTAACGCATCAGTTCTTCCCAAATTGTGTATTATGATGACCACTCACAAAAAGCCTTACAAATTACACAAAAACATGGTTCTACTCCACTGTGCTCAACACTGTGCTCTAGGCTACCTGTAAACATAATTAATGGGAATATTGTAGGTCCCCATCCAGTGCCAATTTTAAATTGGGGTGTGTCAGTTTCCTGTAAACAGAAAATTGAGCCTGAAACTGAAATTCCAAGTAGACAACAACCTCTTATGCTGAGGGTTTGTTTTTAAACTGTCACTCTGTAAGGTTCTCTCTTCCGCCTGAAACTCTAATACTCATTGACTGCTGCTATCCTCTAATAACCTCCAGCCTCAGATCTTAGCCGGTGTGTGTGTGTGTGTGTGTTTGTGTGTGTGTGTGTGTGTATGTGTGTGTGTGTGTGCATGCGTGCGTGTGTGCGTCATTGGGCCTTTGAGTTTGTAACATTGGGTGGTGTGTAACATATGGTCATATTATGACAAAGCAGGTGGTAAGGAAACAAACGTGATCTGAGTGTTCAAGTGTTCAGTCAAGTAGAACATATCTGTAGTGAGTACCTGTCTTTCATCCTCATATACTGTATATGTGATTACCTCTATGGATTAGAATGCACGCACACACGCGCACACACGCGCACACACACACACACGCACGCACACACACACACACACACACACACACACACACACACACACACACACACACACATACACAGAATGAGGTGGTCCTTCTCTCTTCCATACTGTTGGCTCTGCTGTATGTGTGTGTTTCTCTCCCTCTTCCCTGCTCTCTCCTGCATAGTCTCAGCACAAAGACATGGCTTTGTTCTGTATCCAGGCCTGGACTGACTGTGGTGTGTGTGTGTGTGTGTGTGTGTGTGTATGGGGGGGGGGGGGGGGGGGGGGGGTGTAGTGATGGAGAGAGCACAGGAAGAGGAATTAAGGGACAGTGGAGAGAGAGAAGAAAGTACATAGAGCAGCAAAAAAGTGGGGAAGGTAGCTAGGAGGAGGAGGAGTGAAGGAGAGACACACATGGACACAGTCAGCCAATGGTGATGACAGAGGAGCTGGTGAGAGCTCCCTGTCCCTGTCCCTGTCCCTGTCCCGGTCCCGGTCCCTGTCCCTGTCCCTGTCCCTGTCCCTGTCCCTGTCCCTGTCCCTGTGCTGTGTGAAGGTTATGTCCAGCTCTGCCCCCTAACGTAAACACTGTAAATAAACTCTCTCTGACAGGGCAGCAGAGGCTCATGGTTACAGGCACAGAGTCTAGACAGCCATGCTGGAGAGGATGGAAGTGTCAAGGTTATCTGAGTTCATGAACATGAACCGTTTGTGCTTCGTGGGTCAGTTGTGTGGCTCGGTGTTTGGGTTAGGATTTGTTGTAACATGTATGTCTTGTTAGAATGAATGAATGGTCTTTATTGTCATTGCTACAGTACAGGTACCAAACAACGAAATTTAGAATGCATCATACTGATAATGATAACCAACTTCCAGTTCTCTTCTTAATAATAATAATAGTTTTATTGCAATTTGTCAGTCAATTTGTTGGAATTTGGTCTTTTTTGCTCTAGGCACAGGGTCAGTCATAGTCGGCGCCCCTGGAGCAATTAGGAGTTAAGTGCCTTGCTCAAGGGCACATGCAGCTCCCTCCTGAAGCGTGGATCGAACCAGCGACCTTCCGATTGCTAGCCGGCCTCTCTAGCCTTTACAGCCTATTCCTAAACAGCCTCTTCAGTCATGTGGGATTATCACGGATATATAACTAGATCCCTCTAGATCCTTCTAGATCTCTGGTTGATTGTGATACTGTCTATGTCGAAATGAGCAGCAACGACATGCCGTATTCTCACTATCAACCATTCACTTTCACACCATTCATAATCCCACGGGGATACACACACACACACACACACACACACACACACACACACACACACATCTGGCCAATCTGCCACCTTAATTCCTTGATTAAAAATGGCTGAGAGAGAGGATGGGGTGGTCAGAGAAAATAGAGAGGGGGATGGGATGGATGGCAAAGGAGGAGTAAGAATGTGAGAGAGGAAAGAAGAGGAGGGAATGAGTGAAAGAAAGGAGAAAAGCAGAGAGAGGAGAGAAAAGGGAGAGAGAAACGGTGTGCTTTATTTAGTTGTACTGTATATACTGTGGTTGTCTGGTGAGTGTCTCTGTCTCTCAGTGAGGCTACCGTCTGACTGAGGCGAGCCGAGTCTAGCTTTTCTCTCACGTTTCTCTTCTCACATACACCAACACTATTCACAGGACAAAGTAGAGAGGGAGGGAAGTGAGTGGAGAAAGAGTGACTGACAGAGTGAAAGAGACAGAGGAAGGAGAAAGGTAGAAAGAAAGAAAATGGGTTTCTTTCACACTTTCGGGAACACATAATGGGACTAATTTGTAGCTCATACGTATTTGCTCTCTTCAAGACCCCCCCCCCCCACACACACACACACACACACACTCACACACACTCACACACACACTCACACACACACACACACACACACACACACACACACAACAATGTTATTGAAGGTAAGGTTGGCTTTGAGGTTAGGGAGGCTAGCCAGTAATCCCAAGGTCGCTGGTTCCATCCCCGAATGTGAGCTAGTGATTGGAGGGTTCCTGGAACCACTTCTAACTGGCCAGCTGTGACTTATAACATGAGAGAATAAGAATAATAAACAAATTGCCTTACAAGTGTTCCCACATACTAAGGTGTTACCAAAAGAAACATTTCAAAAGGGAAAGGAGGAAGAAATGAGGGGAAGACTGAGAGCAAGAATGAACAAAAGAGCGAAACAAAAGAAAGGAAGAAAGATAGGAAAGAGAGGCAGAGTGGGCGCTGCCAGCCTACTCGCCTGACCTGAGACCTGGCACCACAAACAAAGAGCCTCTGTCCAAACTCACTACACACTCACACACACACACACACACACACACACACACACACTCACACACACACACACACACACACACACACACACTCACACACACACACACACACACACACACACACTCACACACACACACACCACGCACACACACAGCCCACCCACACACACACACACACACACACACACACACACACACACACACACATAGACAAACACATACAGTATATGCACATGCATACACTCACACACTGACACACAGTTATTCGTGGGCTGAGAGTGTTTCAAACAGCATGAAAGCACTGATGGGGGAGTCAGAGACTTTCATGCCTCAGTGAGTTGGGAGTAACACTTTACAAACACAAACACAAACACACACACTCATGCACACGCACGCACACACACACACACACACACACACACACGCACACACACACACACACACACACACACACACACACACACACACACACACATACACCTCTAAATGTAAATTCATGGCTTTTACTGTAACTAGTGTACAGCGTATCTTGAGGAGAAAGTGTTTTCTGAATACCATAATTAGTTTACTATAATGTTTTTTAATTCCATTTTCTGTTGTTTCTCACTGAATGGACCAATATGCAGCATTCGGCAATGTTTTGGTTTTGGTCTCTATGAGGGCCTCTCTCCTAAAAGCATATATTTGGTGTGTGTGTGTGTGTGTGTGTGTGTATGTATGTATGTGTGTGTGTGTGTGTGTGTGTGTGTGTGTGTGTGTGTGTGAGAGAGAGAGAGAGAGAGAGAGAGAGCGAGAGAGAGAGAGAGAGAGAGAGAGAGAGAGAGAGAGAGAGAGAGAGAGAGAGAGAGAGAGAGAGGGAGAGAGAGAGAGAGTGGGAGAGAGAGCTGTGTCTTGTTCTAACTGTAACCTTCAATGTCATGAATGAGGGAGGCTTGTGTGTGAACTATGCTATGTGGGCGAACATGCACTGTAAGTGTGCTGTTATGTGTGCACGTTTGTACTGTAATTACGTCACAGCTCCCCACACACATACTTGCATTAGCCTGAAGACTGAAGCTCACCTGGGTGAACTGTACTCTGTTGTTGGTGGATAAACAGAGAGAGAGAGAGGGACAGAGAGAGAGAGAGGGAGGGGGGAGAGAGAGGGAGAGGAAAAGAGGAAGAGAAAGAGAAAGTGGGAGCACAAGAGTATTTAAAGAGCTGAATGAGTGCACACACACACACACACACACAACCCACACACAAACCCACTGAATGAACCCTAAGTGGGCAACAGTGTCAATAGTTTCAGCTGACCAACACACCATAGCAGTCCCCAGTGACTAATACGGGATTGTTGGAAGTCACATGATCATGATCATGGCTGAGTGTTCGCTGGAGCTCCAATGTGGGGAAAAAATGGTCAACTGTGAAAGATGTTATTCTAAGGAGTAAACAATCCTTTTATAATCCAAATCCTGCAGTAAAACAAAGTTGACAGACTGTATTTAAACTTGAATGTAAGTTTGTCTACTGCTCTGGGTTTTTAGGTTGGGTGAATGGTAGTTAGTGGTTATGTTTAGGCCAAGTAAGGCCTCATCAGGAGAGTAAAATGTATGCAGAATGAATTACATGGTAGGGGAATGTAAATGACAAGGCCAGTCAGATGGAGGAATCAGACCAATAGAAGCGAACAAGATAGAGAGAGAGAGAGAAAGAGAGAAAATAGGAAGAAAAAAGTGTTTGTTGGAGGTGGAGAGAGAAAGAGGAGAGGAGAGAGTGAAAAGGAGAGAGGAAAAAAGAGAAAAAGGAAAGGAGGGAGGGAAAAAAGAGAGAAACTGGGAAATTGGAGTAGAGAGAAGAGAGAGAGAGAGAGAGAGAGAGAGAGAGAGAGAGAGAAAAAAAAAGACAGGAGGAGGAGAGAGAAGAGTGGAAAAGTTTCTCCTCACAAGCAGGGGGGAGGGGTGGGGGGAGGGGGGGGGGCGATGGGAGGAGCTGGCCTTCCCTCACATGATCTGACTGTCCTTGAGAGGTCACTGTCCTTTAACAAACATTATTTCTGTCTTTCTTTTTCTTCCCGCTTCCTCTGCCTCTTTCTCTCTGTACTACAGCCCTCCCTTTCGCTAGTGATTGATGGTCTGCCTCTACTGCCCAATAGGCAGGTGCATGTAGAGTAGTACACACACACACACACACACACACACACACACACACACACACACACACACAAACAAACACACACACACACACACAAATATACAGTCAGTATTACCCAATTACCCCCCGGCCCCCTTACCAAATTCCATCCACACAAGCCCCTCCCCTTTGTGACTAGAGGGATAGTCCTCCCCCCGAGGCCTCAGTGTTCCCTTATGGAAAAATACCAGAAAACACACACACACACACACACGCACGCACGCACGCACGCACGCACGCACGCACACACACACACACACACACACATGCACACACACACACACACACACACACAGACACACGTGCACACACACACACACAGACACACACACACACACACACACACGGCGACCTCTATCCCAATACAGGACTGGACATCACAGGAAGGGGGGATGGGGAGAAAGAGGGGGAGAAATGAAAAGGGAGATGAAAGAGAAGAGAAAACGTGAGGATGAGTGGAGAGTTGAGAATGCCTGCTTTGTGATTTGCTGTTACAGTAATAATGGATGTTTCTGTTGAGGTGTTAAACCTGTGTTGTGAAGGATCATGCCACTTCTGTACTCCCTAATGACTTCTAGCCACACCCCTCTCCTGACAAGTAATAATAAAATAACAAATAATAATAAACCTTATTTGTATAGCACTTTTCAAAACACAGTTACAAAGTGCTTCAAAGTCAATACACCTGTCCTCCCAGTTGGTGTGCTGCTGTGAGAGTGACCTGATCTAAAGTATGTGCCTTTTGGATTGTGCAATGATATGTATATGAATGTATGTTAAGTCTAGCTTAATATATTTTGCTTCCTTTTGTTTGACTAGTTTTCTGTTAGTATAATCCTACCTCTGTTTCATGACACTGTTAGACATCGTGACGTTAGAATTATAAGGTTCTATCTCCATTTTTGTCAAAATTTAGATTTTACATAATCTGATCCATTAGGTGTTCATTAATGCCTGTGTGGTGTTTTTTTTTTTTTAATTGTTGACATTTTTTAGTTAGTAATTCATAAAATACAAAGGTTCCATCTCACAAAACATAATGGAATGTAAAAACTTTGACGCTCAATATCTCTGAACTACCCTAAACGGAGATAGAACCTTATAATTCGAAGCTCAAGACTATGTTAATGTGTTGACCCTGTTGTGTGTTCTCAGAACCTGAACCTAACTTCCACAACCTTGTGTCCCCAAAGCCACGTCCTAACCCCTTGTGTGCCCCTGTGCTTTTGGGTAAAATAAAAACTATTAAATGAAAAAAAAGCAACTGGCCTACTATACAATATTTACAATATGTGACACGGTCTGGTGAACAGGTCTGGATGTCTGCACTTCTCAAGTCGCGCAAATGACCAAAAAGCTTATTTTTCTGTGTTTTCGTTTTTTGGGGCATATTACGAAAGTTGAAGTGTTGAAGAGCCCACTTGATATAACAAACAACAGTTTTAGGATCACTAAATACTTATAATTTGTGAATTGGATTCACTGTATAGTCTGCCGTAGACACAACATTTGAAAGCGTACAATCTGCACTTTTTTGTCACATGACAACCCTAGTCGTCTATCTGTACAGTATAGTACAGTGGATTGTGTACATAGCCTTTATTTATGTAAACCAGCTCCTTCCCTTCTTGTGATTTTTTTTTTTAAAGTGTTTTTTTTCCCCCTTTCCTAACACCAGGGGAGCCACCCCTCCTAAATTTCGTTGTTTGGTACCTGTACTGTAGCAATGACAATAAAGTCCATTCATTCATTCATTCATTCATTCCTTCATTCATTCATTCATAGTCTGGAAAAAAAAAAAAAATTACCATGCCCTACTTGGGGACTTTTTCACCAGACCCTGTCACATATTTCCAAACCCATCCAATTGTTCTTTTCACACTGTATACCTTTAAACCTTTGGATAAAGAGCACAATGGGTACAATGTCTGTGCAAACAGACAAAGTATACACTCAATGAAAATGTATAGTCTCAACAATAAAGTATAGTTTTGTCTCTGTAAGCATGCTGTCATGCGTCATAGGTTAATGTGCTGACATCAATTAATTGTTTACAGTCACGTTGGATGGTCACTGTGACACACATTGCTGTGTGTGTGTGTGTGTGGTTGTGTGTGTGTGTGTGTGTGTGTGTGTCCTGAATTCCCTATCAAAATGTGCTCATCAATTATGTTATAATATGACCCGATTACTAAATGTCCCGGAATCTCCTGATCATAGCTTGAGCTTACTGTGTGGCCTTAACCAGGGAACAACACGCACAATGCACGCACACACGCGAACACACACACACACACACACACACACACACACACACACACACATGCACAGGGAACAGGAACAATGTGTCAACAATACCCAGGAGGATAATAGATTGATAGCAACATTATCCAATATCTGGCTTTCAGAACAAAACATCCTTGAAGATATGGTGACAGAGACACACTGGGTAAAGGCCAGGGACAACACAAACTCAATGTTTTTAAGGTAAGACTTTGTATGAACGGAATTGAAAAAAAGAACAAGCTGGGAGAAGAATGAATGGCCATTTTCTGTTCCTTATTGGTCAAAGCCTCCCTCATTCATGACATTGAAGGTTACAGTTAGAACAACATGAAGACACAGCTCTTTCTCTCTCTCTTTCTCTCTCTATCTCTCTCTCTCACACACACACACACACACACACACACACACACACACACACACATAACTAACTATACCTACTCCTATACAGTTTACATAAACTGGACACACTAAACCAACTGTAAAACATTCCGAGGATACTCTTTTTGAAACTGATCATATTTTAACTATAAGCATTTAAATGTGCCCACATGAACAGGGGCTTCAATGGTCACCATAAGTTTGCAATGGTCTCTGTTCATCTCAATGAGATCCACCCCCACAGACAAGAGCAAAGAAATCATGGTTCTGTTCTTGTGTGTGTGTGTGTGTGTGTGTGTACATGGACGTGTCTTTGCATTCCTGCTTGCACATGTGTGTGTGTGTATGTGTGTGTGTGTGTGTGTGTGTGTGTGTGCGTGTGCGTGTGTGTGTGTTATGTTAGGTAAGGCCACACTGTGCTCTCTCCCCATGTGACCAGGCTCCTGATGGGCAGTGCGTGATCCGAGGAGGCATGTCAAATACCCCTCAGACTAATCACACACACATGCCCACATGCATGAGCGCATACACTCACACACACACACACACACACACACAGACTCACACACACACAGACACACACACACGCACACAGTTGCACAAACTCATTGTCTGATCTCAACACTCCCTATGTGCATTCCAGACCATAATCTCGAAAGCAGGGGCTTAAAGCCTGGGCAGAGGTTGCCTAGCAACAATGGACAGTCATGGCTTGCGTAGCTACCTCACTCTCACCCCTTGATTCCTGCTCTACTCCTGTTTCGAAGGCATGGGCTTGCTTACATGCACATCGTTTGGTGTGTGTGTGTGAATGTGTGTGTGAATGTGTGTGTGTGTGTGTGTGTCTGTCTATCTGTCTGTCTGTGTGTACAGTATGTCACTCAATCGCTGCTACTAGACTGCCATTCTGCCTTATAGTTGCCATGATAACTATCCCCACATTTATTACATTGATGTATCAGCATGTCTTGTTATTTATTATCATGTCTTATTTATAAATGCCTTCCAGACGTGCGAAATTGAACTACTTGTTCTGTTTTGCACGTTATGTTACAGTTGCCGCTGCCGCTGCCTTTCAAGCCGTGTCATAAAGACCTTTAGTGGATTGTACCTATAGCTGTGTCTGTGATTGTATTTGTCGTGTGATCCATCATTAGATAGGTAGCAAGCCCCACCGTTTGCGACAGATACTGGTGATGTGTGTCCATAGAAAAAGCGAGAAGTGTGTGTTTGAGGTCTGCCATCGGGTACTTAGGAGACGTGTCACAATAATGGAGGGCGCAGGTTCAGGACTTGTCTGAGCTCGGAGTGCGAGGAAGCAAAACTGTTTGCAGCAACTTGATGTCTGTTTCATCTCACCGATGTCAAATAACAACTCTGAAGACTGGAAGCGTTTGAGCATCTGACACTATCTGTTGTGACAGGTCGTACTGCGTCATGCTCCGCGGTGGTCCAGGATCAAGCAGCCATGAACAGTCCTGACACACATGCCAACTCATGGCTGTGATAGGATTATATTAGTTTATCTCCTATCACACCATCTCTGCCACACACACACACACACACACACACACACATAGTCACACACACACACGCATAGTCACACGCAGACACACACACACATGCATAGTCACCCACGCACACACACACCCACACCCACACCCACACACATGCACATGCACACACACCCACACACCCACACAGGGCTGCTGCTGCTGCTGATGTGTAAAAGTGATTGGTAACAGCAGAGTCAACTCAGACCCCAAAGAGAGAACAGAGAGAGAGGCCAGCTTAGTGACGGATGGGCACTCAGTAACCTCGTCCCCGAGGCTACAGTGCGTGCACAGTGCATGTGTAAGCCTGGAAAAACATCAACTCAAACCCGGCATTAGTGGGAGTGAATTTACTGAGTTAAGTAAAGTATTTGTCTGTATTTTGATTTCAACAAAACACACCACAAGGCGTGGCTTCGAAAACAGAAGCAAGCACTGGGGGGGGGGAAGTTAGTCCGCCAGACCTTCCAAGCTTTTGGGCAGAGTTCTCTGGAAACGAGATTATCAGCTCAGCAACTCTGACGCTCGGTTCACACCAAGCTGTACCTCAGCAGCGCGTGCGTGGCGGAACTGCCGCGGCTCTCACGCTTTGCGGCTTCCATACTGGCAGCCCTATCTTTGTACATTGAGTGTTGCCTTTGCACGCGTGGCACGGGGTAAAACAAATAGCAGAGAGTTTGAATCTTCAGATGGCGTGTCGCGGCAGCTAGGGTGAGACAGACATGCTTGAGACGCGCATCTCATGTGAAAACCGTGTGAAAACATGTGTGAGTAAACCGGAAGTAGTTTCTTGCCCGGAGCTCTCGCCTCAGATTTAAAATCCTCAATTTTGGCCGCCATTTGCTAAAATCTGTAATTTGGCTCTACAAGTGTTAATATGTCATTTTATGAAGTTTTTATATGTTTTCAGGCGAGAAAGTAACCATATATATTCACAAAATGTGTCCAGTTTATCAAAATAACCCGTTTATATATCTGATCTGACGTTTTTTTCCCCACTTCTGTGGGAAACTTCGCTAGCAACACGAGTAGAGTTGTTGCGTCTGCATCGCACGTTGAAGTACGTCAAGTCCATCCCAACAGGTTGCGCCAGAACGACGCAACCCAATGGCCCTGTGTGCACGCCGTGTTACCGTTAACATGGGCACCGAAAATGAAACGCACCATGCGCTACTGAGCTTGACGTCCGCGGTCGGCGCGGTGTGAACCGCCCTTGAGTAGCAAAAGCAGACTTGAGTTGGACTCGGTCTGAGACGGCCTTGTCTTTCCTAATCAGCGAAGGTGACGAAAAGGAAACAACGGTAGGAGACAACAAGGCCAGTTTGGGACATTTTGATTCAAATTCGAAACTTTCACACATTTTTGTTAGGCACTTTTTTTCCCCATGTCTATCCCCCAAGCGTTATGACTCATCAGATCAGGCAAAGACAGGCAGGAATCAAGATGGTGGCCACCCTGTGTTGTCTTGCCCATGTGTCTCTAAAAGATCAATGAAATCCTTTGGGGAAGGAAAGAGAGATGCGGTTTCAAAGTGTTGGAATAGAGCCGCATTATTGAATGATAGAGCCCAAAGGGACCAATTTGAGGCTGTAATGAACACAACTCATATTTGATGGGAGGGATCCAACATCTCTGTTGAGAGACATGTGTAGTGGTGGATTGGAGAGGATTTCCTTGTCGTATCCGTATCCTCACTTTGTGTTAATGTGAGCGTTAGAAGCATAGACAGATCCCACTAGAAATCCATAACTGGCACAGACGTATCTCTTCTTATCCCCTACTTTCTCTCTCTTTCTCCACCTCTCCACCTCCTCCTCTCTCTCTCTCTCTCTCTCTCTCTCTCAATTTCATTTCCTTTCTTTTTCTTTTCCTCTCATTCCCTCCTTCATCCGGGTTGCACTCTCTCTTCTTTCTCCCTCAGTCTCACTCCATCGTCACATTTTCTCTTTCTTTTCCTTCCCACATCCCTCCCCTCTCATCCTCCACTCCCTCACTCCAGCTCCAAACTCCATCGCCATCTTCCTTCTTCTCACCCTCTCTTTCTCTCTTTCCTCTCTCTCATCTCAATTCTACAGTGTCCCTGGGGTTCTTACTCCTATCTTTCAATTTTACTCTCACACATATCAATTGTGTGATTTTGTACAGACTGTGCGCACGCACACACACACACACACACACACGCACACACACACACACACACACACACGCACACTGCTCCAATCTCTCCCCACACAGATGTACACTGCTCCACTCTCTCCTCATTTAAACCCCCCACATCTTTGTCTCCATAGCAACCTACACCACCCCATTCTGCAGGGCCCATTCCATTGCTCAATCTGCCCCCTCCCCCTTCCAGGACATCTTGTGCCTTGTGCTCTCCACACTCTCCACCACAGTTGCTGCTCAGATGCCGTAATCTCTGCATCATATGGATGGGCTAATCCTATGATTCACAAAGCTGTGAGGAGATTTAGGTGATTTAAAGATCTGATATTTGAGAGTGACTCCATGAACAAACAGTTCACTCTCGCTCTCTCTCTCTCACACACACACACACACACACACACACACACACACACACACACACACACATACACACACACGCACACACACACACACACACACACACACACACACACATACACACAAACACACACACACACTCACACACACACCATGTTAGATAAGTGGTCAAAAGCAGCTTGGCAGCTGACCTTTTGCTGTCTATCATCTAACAGAGCAGCAGGGTTACGGCTGACAGGGGCTGCTCAACTCTCCCTAATCACATCCCCCCACCTCCCCACTAACCTTCCTCTCCTTAGCTCCATCCTCATTTCTATGGAGCAAAGTCAGCCTGCTTTCAAATACTTTTCAATATGTCAAAAGACGTCATTATCGGAGCAATGCATTATGGGCGAAATTCCCAGAACGCTGCCTCTGTAAAAGGTGCTAGGAAAGCATGTTTGAAGCTCATTTCCTTTATGCCTTGTACAATTATGGCTGCCGGTCAGAAACTTCTGGGTCAATTACCGAGTTAGGGAGGTTCCTTCAGTTCAGGAGGGTATCTGGGTAACGTAGTCCTAGTCTAGAGCACATGAAAGGAGCCTTACAGGAAGTTGGCAGGTGTGGCAGCTTCAGAGAAGATGAGAGAGGAGGGATGACAGGTGTTGAGTAGAATCTGGCTAACGAGCAAAGATAGCTCTCTCTCATCCTACACCTTCTCCTTCAAAGATAGCTCTCTCTCATCCGACCTACACCTTCTCCTTCGAAGATAGCTCTCTCGCATCCTACACCCTCTCCTGCTTGCTCTCTGGAGAGTGTGCATATCGCTTATCTCACAATGTTAATGAGAGTTATCAAACATTGTTACACCTCAGCTAACACCAACCAATTACAGCTACTCTGTCATACCACGACTAAACTCGGCTCCCACTCTTTCTCCTCACCTTGTTCTGGTGAAATTTGAGGCAAAATTGCGTTAGCGTGGCGTAGAGATCTGTAATGTGACTGCCACACTCCCAACCAGTCAATAAGTAAAACGAAACAGACAATCATTTTCACTGGTCCCATGGGTATCGACAGCTAAAGTGATAATCCATTGAAATATAAAACCATTTCAGCGATGTCAATTTTTAACATCTTTTGCTGTGTGCTCTCCACAGGCTCCATAACAGCCGCTGCTCAGATGCAGTAATCTCTGCATCATATGGATGGGTTAATCCTATGATTCACAAAGCTGTGAGGAGATTTAGGTGATTTTAAAGATCAGCAGCTCAAAACTAAACAGCCAAAAATGTTCGCCGGTCCTCACACGGGTAGTGTTCCAACAACCAAATAATAATTTATGGAAAAATAAAACCACTTCAGCATGTCAACATCTTGTGTCCTTGTGCTCTCCACAGCCGCTGCTCAGATGCCGTAATCTCTGCATCATATGGAGAGGCTAATCCTATGATTCACAAAGCTGTGAGGAGATTTAGGTGATTAAAATAAATATAAAACGACTACAGCAATGTCCATTTAAAAATATATGTCTTGGTAGCAATGCTATGACACACATTGACTAAGAGTAATGAAAAAAGGTCAGGGGGTCGCTGTTATCAAAACAACTTCTACTCAAAGCCAATCAAAATGTGACCTCCAGCATCCAGTGCTACATTCAAATGCAACATACAATCATGAATTCTTCAGAATTCCAAAAGCGCTACTAACTAACAAGACATGGAAGTCTGCCAACATGAGACTAAACCAATGCTAACGCTAAATGCAATCCTGAACCACAGGTGTTAATGATAGCTTCTAGCCTGCAGTTGGCTATTATACCATTGGCCCACTCATATCTCCTCAGCATGCCCAGTCTCCAGTCTAGCACCTTTATTAATACCCTTCTCCACCATCAGAAATCACACTGACTCAACCAGAGTGATTCTAAGACAGTCTGTTTGTTTCAAGAAGCACCGGGTCACTTGCAACATCGCCAGCATGTTAGTGGCTAAATTGTGGTGACTTCCTCAGAATAGAAGTTCCACCATTTAGAAAGTACAACATTTAAACATTAAACATTCCCTCCTATTTCAGGGCTCCAAACGTATTAGCCACTACTAAAGTGAGCTCACCTATAGCCACTGCTAACAAATAAAATAAAAAACAAGGGTCAAGTAGATTAAGTTTAATCTAAGTTGAATTTAAGTATTTAAGGAGCAAAATTGCATGGAAGCTCAAATGAACTCTCTGACTGGCTGGGGGAACATTCTTCTACAGAGGTCTGTGGTTCTATTAGATTAGATTAGATTCAACTTTATTGTAATTGCAGAGGACAAGTACCAGACAACGAAATGCAGTTTAGCATCTAACCAGAAGTGCAAATAGTGATATAAGAACTTGATATGAAATGATATGAATGATATGAAAACATGACAATGATATTTCAGCCTCTGACGTGCCTTTTCAATCCCATGGGAGCTTTTCTATGAAAGTTCAAGTGTAAATGTGTATGTGTGTGTGTTTCCACCCAGGATTCCAAAGAAATCAAGCACTCTAAAAAGTATTCATTCTATTCCTGTCTTTTTTGGTAAAGAGCCTTGTGTTTAAGCTTCAGTTTTACATCCTGCAGCTCTTGAATAATTGGATGCAAAATATGACATTGTAGATCAATGGTTTCACTAGCAGATCGACAATGTCATATTTTGCATCCAAGAAAACAAACTAATTCTATGGTCCCAGTAGCATAGCCTACTCTGAAAAATATCTATGTTTTAAAGACTTACAGTTTTTTACGATTGCTAACTCACCATGTTCAATACTGAAACCACAGTTTCACAACTCTTCATGCAGTCAGCAGAGCAGAAACCCATGTGAACAAAACTGTGACTCTTTCTCTGTGATTTGTGAATTGCTTTCATACAGAATGCATTCAATGACTACGTTCTCCAAATGCCATGACACTTCTCTCATTCAAACTCCCCCACTTGCAAAATACTATGTATTTGCAACACATTTTTTCATTGCTAACATACTGTGTTCAAAACTGTGAAGAACACGTTCAAAACTGAATTATTTGGTGCAATTTTGCAGTAATCATATTCCTATCATATATGACAGAAAGCTTGCAATAAACAGTTTTTTTGCACAGTGTTTGAGTGTGCAGATGCTGTTATTTTGCACTCTATTGATACTCTTCAGTTCCAGAACCTCAGCAAAGTCTGATAACGGAT
>NC_137688.1:37912162-37969662 GCF_963989245.1 Nansenia antarctica
ATACCAAAGGATAAATATAAACAAGATCACAACTGATGTGGAATTGCTTGGAATTAAAGTAACATCGAAGCTTTTGATTGATTGATTGAAAACTTTATTAGAAGATTTGCAGAAGTAGGTACATGAAAGTACATATTACATACAAGGTCAACTAAAAGGATAAAAACCCAAGAAAGCCACTGGCTTATTTCAATTGGGGTCCTTGATTCTCAATTCATCGTTACATGTAAGACAGACAAAAAAAAAACTAGTACTATCTACAAGATAATACAGACAAATAACTATTACTATCTACACGATAAACATACATCCATCATGGGAAGAACAATACAACAAAACATAAGGTATGTACAGCGGGTAGGACAGGTGGGGACATACACCACAGGTGGGGGCGGGGGACAAAACACAAAGTATGTACAGTGGGTAGTTCGGGTCTTTTAATCAGATTTTTGATTTAGAGGGTCCAGTTACGGATTGCAGCCTCCTGTAAATGTTTTTTGAGAGTGGTTTTGAAGGTGGGCAGTGTTTTGCACTCCTTTAAGATTATAGGAAGGGCGTTCCACATTTTTACTGCATAGTTTGCAAACGAGTTTAACCCCTTGTTTGTGGTGCAACGCGGTTGAACGTGGTTCGTGGAGCTTCCTCTGGTGTTGTATGTGTGGACGTTGTTCACTTTTTGGAAGTATGTTGACAGGTACTTGGGTGTCTTTGTGGTGTAGCGTATCTTGAAGACCAGGCCCAGTGCAAGCTGCTGCACTCTGTCAACTACTCGTAGCCAATCTAGGCTCAAAAAATGAGCAGCGGTTAGATGTGTCCTAGGGTTGAGGCCTAGCAGAAGCCTAACCAGTTTATTTTGGGCTGTCTGGAGTCTTGTTTTATGAGCCTTTGTGGTTCTATAGTACCATGATGTTACGGCATAGTCGAAGTGACATTGAATGAGAGCTCCTGATAGGGTCCTCAGTGTGTTTTTACTGACAAGTGAGGATATCCTGTACAAGAATCTAGTTCTATGGTTCACTTTTTTGATTACTTTTGCTGCCATTTTATCTCCGGAAAGATTTGCCTCTAAGATGGAGCCCAGGTATGTAATATCCTCTTTTCTTGTGATATTAATGTTACCCACTTTTATTTTAAAATGTTCAGCCTTTCTGAGTTTAGATGGGGATCCGTATAGGATGGTTTCAGTTTTACCTAGGTGTATTGATAGTTTATTGTCAGCTAGCCAGATGCAGATTCTACTCAGTTCAGTGCTTAGCGCTTTTTCCACCTGCAATATGTCCCTGTCAGAGACCAGCAGAGCCGAGTCATCCGCGAACAGGAACAAATTGCAATCACATGCTGATGACATGTCATTCACATATATTAGGAACAGTAAAGGTCCCAATATGCTTCCTTGTGGAACGCCGCAGGTCACTGGGAGGGGGGGGCTTTCTGGTAACACTTTAGTTTACATTAAGGTCGTTGTAATGTTGTAATGTTGTTGTAACTGACATTGCCCTGTCTGACCCTTGTTGCATATTCTTTTACGTATCAATCTTTCCTGTTATTAAAACTATGTCTAAAACTATTTCCAAACGATATATCAATGAAAAGACCAGCTGCACTGTTCACACAGGCCTTTTCCCTAGCACCCCCCCAAAACTTCTATTCCAACCTCAGTAAATGACCGTCTACACGATTTCAACTTAAAAATCACAAAAACCATTGATGATATTGCACCCATTAGATCCAATGCATCTCTGGTAAGCAAAAAGCTCCCTGGAGCCCCATCCGTGAAGACCCAAAAAAGAGAATGTCGTAAAGCAGAGCGCAGATGGAGAAAAACGAACCTTCAAGTCCACTATGATATCTATAAAAAGAATTTTCAAAACTATAACTTAGAAATAATAAGCACCAGGCAATCATTTTTCTCTAAGATCATAAACAATAACATCAATAATGCCCGCATCCTTTTCAGAACTGTTGACAGACTAACAAATCCCCCAACACCCATTGCTCAGGAATTTCACTCGACTAGTAAATGCAATGAGCTTGCATCCTTTTTTAACAATAAAATAGAAACCATTAGACAAGGCATTAGGTCTTCTGTGTCAGGTATGAAAAACATGTCCCCATTACAGTTTTTTACGATTGCTAACTCACCATGTTCAATACTGAAACCACAGTTTCACAACTCTTCATACAGTCAGCAGAGCAGAAACCCATGTGAACAAAACTGTGACTCTTTCTCTGTGATTTGTGCATTGCTTTCATACAGAATGCATTCAATGACTACATTCTCCAAATGCCATAACACTTCTCTCATTCAAACTCCCCCACTTGCTAAATACTATGTATTTGCAACACATTTTTTCATTGCTAACATACTGTGTTCAAAACTCTGAAGAACACGTTCAAAACTGAATTATTTGGTGCAATTTTGCAGTAATCATATTCCTATCATATATGACAGAAAGCTCACAATAAACTGTTTTTTTGCACAGTGTTTGAGTGTGCAGATGCTGTTATTTTGCACTCTATTGATACTCTTCAGTTCCAGAACCTCAGCAAAGTCTGATAAGGGATGAGCGGTGGTATTTTCTCTATTTGCAGTAATCATATTGAAATGTCTAGAAAATATTACAGTAGCAGAATATGTACAATGAAATGAAATAGACTAGATGCATTGCCAGGGAAGACATTAGATGTGACCAGATGCAGACCAGAGGGCGGACCAAAACCCTCAGGAGTGAGACATTTTTGGTGTGATTGCTATTGTATTGTAGCCCTGGAATTTCAGTTTTTCTTTTTTGTTTGAACTTTGCATCTTCCACTTTATTTTTCACTTTTCATTTTACACAAGTAAATGTAGTGTACTTTGAAGTAAATGTACCGTAACTTACTTTCTGCAAAGATACTGAAAAAAAAGGATAAAAGATAGAGATACTAAAGGATAGAAGCAAAACATAGAATAAAGGATAGAAGCAAATTGCGGCATTTCTGATTCATTCTTGTTGCCTAATACTTTACAGTTGTACAGTCAACTATTCTGTCTTGATGAACTATTCTGTCTTGATGATTACAATAAATCAAACCATTTTTATAATGAAATATTCATTCTTGTGAAAATCATTCAAACTATGTAATGCTCCCTGTTGTTAGTATTTTGTAAGTCAGAATGTTATGAATGACAGTGTATGCTTCTGAGTGAACATTGTTGACAGTGTGTGGTTGAACGAGCTTCTTTTGAGACATGAATGAAGTCATTGGCCAACATGAGTGTTACGAATGCAGACTGTATGAAGAGTTGTGAAACTGTGGTTTCAGTATTGAACATGGTGAGTTAGCAATCGTAAAAAAACTGTAACAACCCCAAATAGGGCGGACATAACAACCATGTCACAATTTAACACCATCGATTACAAGACCCTAGATAAAATCATGTCACGTCTTAAACCATCCACCTGTGCCCTTGATGTCCTGCCAACAAGCTTTAAAAAAAAACATATTTAGCTGCATGGCAGGCGAACTAATACAAATAATTAACACTTCCCTTTCATCAGAAATCTTCCCTGAAGCCACTGCAGTTATTACGCCTCTACTAAAAAAGAACGGCCTAGACCCATTTGTACTTAACAACTACAGACCCATATCAAACCTTCCCTGTACAGGAAAAATTATTTAAATGGTTGCCCACAAACAACTTAGCAATTATTTGACCCTAAATGATCTCTTTGATGACTTTCAATCAGGCTTTCGCCTCCTACATAGCACTGAAACGGCCCTTATTAAGGTTCTTAATGACATTCGCATAAACACAGACTCCGGAAAAAAAAAAGAAAAAAAATCAGTTTTGGTACTACTAGATCTTAGTGCTGCCTTTGACACTGTAGACCACGACATTCTAATAAATATACTAAAAACCTGGGTAGGACTTTCGGGCACTGCCCTAAACTGGTTTAGATCCTACCTACAGGACAGAAGGTACTATGTCTCCATTGGCAACTTTGTATCTGACCAAATTAATGTGGGGTTCCCCAAGGGTCAATCCTTGGCCCCCTTCTATTCAATCTCTACATGCTTCCATTGGGACACATCATAAAAAAGAACAGAATTGCCTACCACAACTATGCGGATGACACTCAAATCTACATAGCCCTCTCACCGAATGACTATAGTCCCATTGACAATCTCTAATTGCATTGAGCAAATAAACGCCTGGATGATACAAAACTTCCTCCAACTAAAGGACAAAACAGAGATAATTGTATTCGGTGCACCTGACAAAAGATCGAAAGTCAGTGCAAAACTTGATTCTCTCTTCAAACTAAAAAACAGGTCAGAAATCTTGGTGTAATTCTAGACTCTGATCTAAACTTCAACAGCCACATAAACTCGATAACTAAATCAGCCTACTATCACCTGAAAAACATAACAAGAATGAGAGGTTTCATGTCCAAGCAAGACCTTGAAAAACTCATCCATGCATTTGTTTCGAGTAGACTTGATTATTGTAATGGTCTACTAACAGGCCTATCTAAAGGAGCTGTTCGTAAATTGCAGCTCACCCAGCTAACCCTAATCAGCTAATAATTCCAAGAGTAAAAACAAAACACGGTGCAGCAGCTTTCAGTCACGCTGCTGCATGCTCCTGGAACAAACTCCCTGAAGAAATCAAACAGGCCCAAACCCTTAAAATATTTAAATCTAAGCTAAAAACCTTCATGTTTTGCACCAGTTATGATTAAACACAAACACCTCTATCAATGTCTTTTTTTTCCATTAACTATTGTCTTTTTAAATGTTTTATCTATGTACTTCTTATATTTGCTTTTATTCATTGCAATTTTTATTTTCTTACTATGCTCCTCTTGCTGTATTTTTAAATAATGTATGTAAAGCACTTTGAATTGCCCCTGTTGTATGAAATGTGCTATACAAATAAACTTGCCTTGCCTTGCCTAAGGTCCCCTTTGACCTTTTTAAGGGGTTTATAAATGATAAATAATTTATAACCAGTTTATTATTAAATACAATTAACCATAACCCTAAACAAAATAACTTTTCAATGCTCCCTAGAATGGTATACCTCGAGCACCTCAAAAATCCCACTATAACACATCCCTTGAGTTTTCCTTTGTTTTCAGGGATGCATCCCTTCATCCCTTTTGTCCCCTGTTTTTAATTATATTGCTATCTGTGTCTTTATGTCCTATGCACCAACCACACCAAGTAAATTTCCTGTATGTGTGAATATACTTGGCAATACAAATAATTCTGATTCTGATCTGATTGAGGATCAACCGAAAAAAAAAAAAGAGAAAAAAAACATCCAGGAGGATGTCACTGTGAGTGGCAGAGCAAAGGGGCAGGATTTAAATGGAATGCACTTAGCAACTTATTCCAAGGCGCTTTACAATGGCCTCTCATTCACCCATTCACACACACATTCACGAACCAATGGCAACAAACTACCAAGCAAGGCACCGGCCTTGGGAGCAATTTGGGGTTCAGTGTCTTGCCCAAGGCCACCTCGACACATGGCCAGGCAGGGATCGAATTACCAAACCATCGACCTTGTGATCATCAGACGCCAACTCTACCTCCTGAGCCACAGCCGCCCGCCTGCAACTGTGGCTGCTATCGGCACTAGCTCATGGTTCACCACCCCTCATGCGCTGGGTTCATGTGGTGCAGTGGCGGACTCAGGCTGTTTGAAGGGCAGGGGCGAAAAGAAAAAAAGGGCACCTACTGCACAACATGGGACCCCATCAGTGCACATGGTCAAGGTTAGACCATTGGAAGGACAGCCAGTAGGGCACATCCTCTAATTTTGCCACTCAAAAGGGCACTTTAGTGCGACGTTTTTCAACTGTGGGGGCACATGGTCAAGTTTAGACCATTGGAGGGGCACCAATAGGGCACGTCCTCTCATTTTCGCCACTCAAAAGGGCATTTTTGACACTCAAAAGGGCACTTAAGACAGACGTTTTTCAACCGTGGGGGCACCAGGAGGGGCGGTCGCCCCCCCCCCTGAGTCCGCCAGTGATGTGGTGGACAGATTAGTGGAGTCATGACCCAGCTTTGGGTCAAAGAACCCTTCTTCATCCACAAACAGAGCCCTGCCAAAGCTGGCATCATTAGCTAGAATGGAGGCAATGAGTCTGTACATTTTCCATGTTTGCTGTCCAGCGGATTTGTGGGGGGGGGTTCCACATAGTGCAGACAGCACTACATAATGAAGATACTGTATGTCCAATGTAGTTGTGGAACAAATACAAAAGAAACATCAGCCAGCAGAAAGCTATCAGTAGCTCTTCAGTCTGACACTATTTTCAGTTTGAAAGGGCTCTTCCACTTTGCAACATTTATACTCTCCTGATGCCATGACTCACCCCCACATCCTCCAAGGTGTTGGTTCTGGTGCTGGGCCTGACAATTGAACTCATCTGAACTCCCAGTTCTCTTGAAGAGGGAATACTAGTCTGGGTTATTATTAGCTAAATATGTTGCTCTTTTTTTTAATACCTTAGACTAGAGAGATAAGACAATGGGTGGATTGTTTGTTACTGGCCTTGACGATAGAAAATGTTGCTTTCCAATGTTGCTTTCCAATGTGTCCATCACATAGGCCTAATAACTTTACATTCAGTAAGTTAAGTAAGAGTTAACTTACTTAGTAAGAGTTAAAGTGTGTTTAACTCTTAATTGATATAAAGGACATTGGAGTGAACAAGAGCGAACAAGAGCATCCACTTGTTTCAGTGCCCTCCAAGATAAGATGTCATAGTGGATGTGTCACTCACATTCAACTCTCCAGTGTATTTTTTCCCCCTAATTTCTCTGAAATGTCTTTGGTTTGGATTTGGATTTTTTTTACTTTGGATTTTTACTCTGTCGCAATGCGCTCTATCCTTGTCGCTCGTTCGTGCGTCATATCCCAAGAGTCTGCCATTGACTGATATAGACATTTTATAGAAATAACATGGCTGTCATTTTGTATAGTGGTGGCTTATAAGTATAGAATGACCTGTTTCCAAAGCAGTACCTGTTCCCCCCCCCCCCCCCCCCCCCCCCCACATGTTTTTGCTTTCATGTCAAAACGGAATAAAGAGCATTCTCTGAACAGGGCTAAATTGAGTTTTGTAATGAATCTGTCCCCAATGTCATTATTAGTAGAAATATGCTGTATTATGAAATCCAAAATAGTGTAAACTACAGTTTTTTACGATTGCTAACTCACCATGTTCAATACTGAAGCCACAGTTTCACAACTCTTCATACAGTCTGCATTCGTAACACTCATGTTGGCCAATGACTTCATTCATGTCTCAAAAGAAGCTCGTTCAACCACACACTGTCAACAATGTTCACTCAGAAGCATACACTGTCATTCATAACATTCTGACTTACAAAATACTAACAACAGGGAGCAAACATAGTTTGAATGATTTTCACAAGAATGAATATTTCATTATAAAAATGGTTTGATTTATAGTAATCATAGACAGAATAGTTGACTGTACAACTGTAAAGTATTAGGCAACAAGAATGAATCAGAAATGCCACAATTTGCTTCTATCCTTTACAGTATTCTATCTTTTGCTTCTATCCTTTATGTTTTATCCTTTTTTTTCAGTATCTTTGCAGAAAGTAAGTTACGGTACATTTACTTCAAAGTACACTACATTTACTTGTGTAAAATGAAAAGTGAAAAATAAAGTGGAAGATGCAAAGTTCAAATAAAAAATAAAAACTGAAATTCCAGGGCTACAATACAATAGCAATCACACCAAAAATGTCTCACTCCTGAGGGTTTTGGTCCACCCTCTGGTCTGCATCTGGTCACATCTAATGTCTTCCCAGGCAATGCATCTAGTCTATTTCATTTCATTGTATATATTCTGCTACTGTAATATTTTCTAGACATTTCAATATGATTACTGCAAATAGTGAAAATACCACCGCTCATCCGTTATCAGACTTTGCTGAGGTTCTGGAACTGAAGAGTATCAATAGAGTGCAAAATAACAGCATCTGCACACTCAAACACTGTGCAAAAAAACAGTTTATTGCAAGCTTTCTGTCATATGATAGGAATATGATTACTGCAAAATTGCACCAAATAATTCAGTTTTGAACGTGTTCTTCACAGTTTTGAACACAGTGGTTTAACAATGAAAAAATGTGTTGCAAATACATAGTATTTTGCAAGTGGGGGAGTTTGAATGAGAGAAGTGTTATGGCATTTGGAGAACGTAGTCATTGAATGCATTCTGTATGAAAGCAATGCACAAATCACAGAGAAAGAGTCACAGTTTTGTTCACATGGGTTTCTGCTCTGCTGACTGTATGAAGAGTTGTGAAACTGTGGTTTCAGTATTGAACATGGTGAGTTAGCAATCGTAAACAACTGTAATGGGAAATACCCTACTTTATCATGACGGAGCTTCTCCAGAGAAAAAGGGCTGAACCACCAACGTTTCTATTCGTGGATGCTAAGCCCCTCCCTCTACCTCTGCTCTCTTCCTCCCATGTCATTTGCTTTACTCGAGTCCGTTCACGTCACACTCCTCTTGCCAACATGATCAACTATAAGGTATGTTTTTATGTCTCTTTACATTAATGTGTTATTGTTTTACATATACAGATACATGTTCTACAGTGCACGAGTCATGTATTCGAGGCAAGGGGGTTGTCGTTTCGCAACGGGTCACGCACTTGCTATTTAAGTTGCCAATGGAACTTACTAATGTACGCCATTGTTGTAATGCTTGCAATCATATTGATTGCGTGATTGTAATATTTTAGGTCTGTTGAGTGACAGACTACGTGTATTTCTTGATTGTCATTCTTACGAGTCGCTGCTTTAGTTAGGCTACTTCACCTACACCGCTTCCTTTCAGACACAGGGTTTCAATGAGTTTGTATCTCGACATACAGTAAACCATCACGTTTATTTGTCGTGTTCGTCGGCCACTTCGTTGTTCTCTGGGTGTGAGATCTTTCTACGCAGCACAGTTGGTACAGTTTGCACAGTATGGGTCAGCAGCTGCGCGTGCCATCTTGATCTGCAATTCACACGAACTTCCAAATAACTGGTCATATTATGTAGCCTATTATCTTCTCTGAGACTCTGGTCTCAAGGTGCTTTCCCCTGTAGGCTATAGCCTACATAAAGAATAATACAATTAGGGATTCATTTGATGATGCAGCATGCTGTGTCACTGTCTGAGTGACACTGACAGAAGGCAGGTCAAGGATGCACATGGTTTGCAGCTGTTGCTTGAACACGTTAGTGTTATTCTAGTGTAGGCCTATGTAGAGAAAGACCCCGCCCCCTAATGCTGTCCTCAGCTGTTCTGGACATCTCTAGAATCTTGAGCGAGGGATTTGTGGGAGTTAAGACAGAGAGTTTTCCAGGAAAAAAAGGTCTAGGGGTTTAGTAGGCTACTGTGGTGTAACCTAGATGTATTTCGGTCCTGCCAAGAGAACATGAGAGAAAACAGGGGCTTGTGATGCGTGCGCACACACACACACACACACACACACACACACACACACACACACACACACACACACGCATACTTGTTTATGCTACATTGTGGGACAATATGACTAGGACCTCCCGTGTGGGGACACCCCTTTCTAGACACCGTACAGCACTGAGAAAAATCAGGCATGATCAGAAAAAATTCAGGAACCAGAATCTCACTTCAAATTAGCAATATTCAATACTTTTTTCAAGACATGACTTCTACCACCCATGTGGGGAGTCTCAGGTTGCTATCTTTCTGGGGACACCATAACACACTTTCAGATATTACAATCTTTCTGGGGACACCATAACACACTTTCAGATATTACTATCTTTCCGGGGACACCATAACACACTTTCAGATGTTACCATCTTTCTGGGGACACCATAACACACTTTCAGATGTTACTATCTTTCTGGGGACACCATAACACACTTTCAGATGTTACCATCTTTCTGGGGACACCATAACACACTTTCAGATGTTACCATCTTTCTGGGGAACACCTTAACACACTTTCAGATGTTACCATCTTTCTGGGGAACACCTTAACACACTTTGGTTGAATCCCAAATGGAGCCCTTATCCAAGCCCTGAACCCTTGAAGACTTTGGGTGCGTTTGTTTAATCTCCCGGGAGCGCACTCGGGTTGACATAGTGAGTTATTGTCACTATGTTATTGTTGTTATTGTTGTTATTGTCACTATAATTGTATAGTTATTGTTAACTCGGGTTACAGCTTAGCATGTAACTCAGTACTCTAGTTAGCACTGATACAGCTTAGCATATAACTCAGTACAGTAGTTAGCACTGATACAGCTTAGCATGTAACTCAGTACTCTAGTTAGCACTGATACAGCTTAGCATGTAACTCAATACTCTAGTTAGCACTGATACAGCTTAGCATGTAACTCAGTACTCTAGTTAGCACTGATACAGCTTAGCATGTAACTCAGTACTCTAGTTAGCACTGATACAGCTTAGCATGTAACTCAGTACTCTAGTTAGCACTGATACAGCTTAGCATGTAACTCAGTACTCTAGTTAGCACTGATACAGCTTAGCATGCAACTCAGTACTCTAGTTAGCACTGATACAGCTTAGCATGTAACTCAGTACTCTAGTTAGCACTGATACAGCTTAGCATGTAACTCAATACTCTCTAGCCCAATGTATCACCAAACAGCGCTCAATTTAGTCACTCACTATTCGCCTCCCCCTCCCCCACACAGCACCTTCCACAGCTAGCAGCACACTCAGGCCTCAGCCGTTCATTTAACATTGCCGACCTCCTGAACTTTAAGGTTAAAATAAATACATACAATATCCTTTGTAAAAGTCAAACCCTGAAAAGTCATCAAACTGTGATGGAGCATATTAAGCCAGTAGCTTTTGGAAAATGGATGCATTTTGTGCATTCCTGGGCCTGCTAGTTAACTGAGAACCAATCACTATTCGCCTCCCCCTCCCCCACACAGCACCTTCCACAGACAGCAACACACAGGCCTCTGCTGTTCATTTAACATTGCCGACCTCCTGAACTTTAGGCTCACTTTTGGGACACTTCCTATGTAGCCAGGGGAACAGAAAAAGACACACACCATCAGTGGGATGCCAGCTTTCAGACAAAATTGTTTTCAAGTCTCTAGTCCATTGTATGGCCAAACAGGGTTTAACTTATTGGGGATAGGCCTCCATTGACATTACATTGCCGACCTCCTGAACTTTAGGCTCACTTTTGGGACACTTCCTATGTAGCCAGGTGAACAGAAAAAGACACACGCCATCAATGGGATGCCAGCTTTCAGCCAAAAGTGATTTCAAGTCTCTAGCCCAATGTATCACCAAACAGCGCTCAATTTAGTTGTGCACTATGCAGACAGAGCACTGATTTGCACCCCTCCCCCACACAGTTAAGTTTCTGTTCTGCTGAAATCTGCCTCGCTCTGTTCAATTAACCTTCCTTCATGACCGGCTCACGGTGGGACCCGTGCTGTGCTGGCGCACTCATGTCCATAATCGAGAATTTCTCTTAGCTTCTCTCCCACCATGTCAGCCATGCAGAGAGCGATTTTTTTACTAAAATAAAATAACCAGAATTTTTATGATATGCTTTTTGTTAACTTTAGCACTGTGAGACTTGCAGTTGGAGTTCATATAATTGTAATCTCACCATATATGACAATACTCTTAAAAGGGTTAAAATAAATACATACAATATCCTTTGTAAAAGTCAAACCCTGAAAAGTCATCAAACTGTGATGGAGCATATTAAGCCAGTAGCTTTTGGAAAATGGATGCATTTTGTGCATTCCTGGGCCTGCTAGTTAACTGAGAACCAATCACTATTCGCCTCCCCCTCCCCCACACAGCACCTTCCACAGACAGCAACACACAGGCCTCTGCTGTTCATTTAACATTGCCGACCTCCTGAACTTTAGGCTCACTTTTGGGACACTTCCTATGTAGCCAGGGGAACAGAAAAAGACACACACCATCAGTGGGATGCCAGCTTTCAGACAAAATTGTTTTCAAGTCTCTAGTCCATTGTATGGCCAAACAGGGTTTAACTTATTGGGGATAGGCCTCCATTGACATTACATTGCCGACCTCCTGAACTTTAGGCTCACTTTTGGGACACTTCCTATGTAGCCAGGTGAACAGAAAAAGACACACGCCATCAATGGGATGCCAGCTTTCAGCCAAAAGTGATTTCAAGTCTCTAGCCCAATGTATCACCAAACAGCGCTCAATTTAGTTGTGCACTATGCAGACAGAGCACTGATTTGCACCCCTCCCCCACACAGTTAAGTTTCTGTTCTGCTGAAATCTGCCTCGCTCTGTTCAATTAACCTTCCTTCATGACCGGCTCACGGTGGGACCCGTGCTGTGCTGGCGCACTCATGTCCATAATCGAGAATTTCTCTTAGCTTCTCTCCCACCATGTCAGCCATGCAGAGAGCGATTTTTTTACTAAAATAAAATAACCAGAATTTTTATGATATGCTTTTTGTTAACTTTAGCACTGTGAGACTTGCAGTTGGAGTTCATATAATTGTAATCTCACCATATATGACAATACTCTTAAAAGGGTTAAAATAAATACATACAATATCCTTTGTAAAAGTCAAACCCTGAAAAGTCATCAAACTGTGATGGAGCATATTAAGCCAGTAGCTTTTGGAAAATGGATGCATTTTGTGCATTCCTGGGTCTGCTAGTTAACTGAGAACCAATCACTATTCGCCTCCCCCTCCCCCACACAGCACCTTCCACAGACAGCAACACACAGGCCTCTGCTGTTCATTTAACATTGCCGACCTCCTGAACTTTAGGCTCACTTTTGGGACACTTCCTATGTAGCCAGGGGAACAGAAAAAGACACACACCATCAGTGGGATGCCAGCTTTCAGACAAAATTGTTTTCAAGTCTCTAGTCCATTGTATGGCCAAACAGGGTTTAACTTATTGGGGATAGGCCTCCATTGACATTACATTGCCGACCTCCTGAACTTTAGGCTCACTTTTGGGACACTTCCTATGTAGCCAGGTGAACAGAAAAAGACACACGCCATCAGTGGGATGCCAGCTTTCAGCCAAAAGTGATTTCAAGTCTCTAGCCCAATGTATCACCAAACAGCGCTCAATTTAGTTGTGCACTATGCAGACAGAGCACTGATTTGCACCCCTCCCCCACACAGTTAAGTTTCTGTTCTGCTGAAATCTGCCTCGCTCTGTTCAATTAACCTTCCTTCATGACCGGCTCACGGTGGGACCCGTGCCGTGCTGGCGCACTCATGTCCATAATCGAGAATTTCTCTTAGCTTCTCTCCCACCATGTCAGCCATGCAGAGAGCGATTTTTTTACTAAAATAAAATAACCAGAATGTTTATGATATGCTTTTTGTTAACTTTAGCACTGTGAGACTTGCAGTTGGAGTTCATATAATTGTAATCTCACCATATATGACAATACTCTTAAAAGGGTTAAAATAAATACATACAATATCCTTTGTAAAAGTCAAACCCTGAAAAGTCATCAAACTGTGATGGAGCATATTAAGCCAGTAGCTTTTGGAAAATGGATGCATTTTGTGCATTCCTGGGCCTGCTTGTTAACTGAGAACCAATCACTATTCGCCTACCCCTCCCCCACACAGCACCTTCCACAGATAGCAACACACAGGCCTCTGCTGTTCATTTAACATTGCCGACCTCCTGAACTTTAGGCTCACGTTTGGGACACTTCCTATGTAGCCAGGGGAACAGAAAAAGACACACACCATCAGTGGGATGCCAGCTTTCAGCCAAAAGTGATTTCAGGTCTCTAGCCCAATGTATCACCAAACAGCACTCAATTTAGTCACTCACTACCCCTCCCCACTCAGCCGTTTAACATTGGCGACCTCCTGAACTTTAGGCTCACTTTTGGGACACTTCCTATGTAGCCAGGGGAACAGAAAAAGACACACACCATCAGTGGGATGCCAGCTTTCAGCCAAAAGTGATTTCAGGTATCTAGCCCAATGTATCACCAAACAGCACTCAATTTAGTCACTCACTACCCCTCCCCACTCAGCCGTTTAACATTGGCGACCTCCTGAACTTTAGGCTCACTTTTGGGACACTTCCTATGTAGCCAGGGGAACAGAAAAAGACACACACCATCAGTGGGATGCCAGCTTTCAGCCAAAAGTGATTTCAAGTCTCTAGCCCAATGTATCACCAAACAGCACTCAATGATATGCTCAATATATTTTAACAGTGAAAAAACAGGAAATACAGATTTAAAAAAATAAATAAATAATCACAATAGTATGTTATTAGAATGATATAAACTTAAAATAAAATCAGTCTACTGTTAATAAAACTACTGCTGCAGATTTCTGTTGGTCTGTTTCTCAGACTGAATTGGTTCCATACTGCTTGGCCCTCTGAAAGGTCACAGCCAGGTCAGCTGCAGGTTGGGGCGGGGGAGGGGAGACATCACCAGAATACCTCTGTGTCATTGGCTGCTATAGGCATAAAAGGAGAGAAACTCATGGTGTGGCCCCCATCTTCCCCTGACCTCAACCCTATTGAGAACCTTTGGAGCATCCTCAAGCAAAAATATATATGAGGGTGGGAGGCAGTTCACATCAAAACAGCAGCTCTGGGAGGCTATTCTGGCATCCTGCAAAGAAATTCAAGCAGAAACTGTCCAAAAACTCACAAGTTCAATGGATGCAAGAATTGTGAAGGTGATATCAAAGAAGGGGTCCTATGTTAACATGTAACTTGACCTGTTACAGTTTTTCTCAGTCGCTTTGGTGCATTTCTCACATCACTATTAACATTTGCACAACAGTTAGTGCATTTCTCAGAACAATTAGTACAAACTGCAAAACCTAGGTGTTAACCTGCAAAAGCGTGTCACTTGCTCAAAATGGATAGTTCATTCCTCAAAAGCAAGTATTCATGTCAATGAAAGTGTCAGTGTCATCAAAATGAAAAGTCCTGACACCATTGTTTATGAACAAGATAGTCAAATGGCTTTGTCATGTTTTCATTATGACAGTTCACTCTAAGTGTTTTCCAATGCAAAAAAGTCAGATCTTGGTGACACTACCTGAAAATGCTCAAGACAGTACTATACACTATTTGCACAGCCATTTGAAATCTACAGTGGGTTACACATTACTGTATTTAGTGAGGTAAATGAGTACAAGACGCTGAATAGTTATGTTTCACATTTTTACTGCATATGCTCTTTGCAATTCTAATTTGTTCACAGCATTGTGCAAAAGAAAAATACAAACTTGTTTACCACAAACATAAGAAACACCCTTTGGGTAGAGCTGTGCACAACTGTAAACAATATTGCAGTACATATTGGAACTGAATTGGAACATCCAACATACTGTAAATCATTCATTGACATCCAGACGTTCCTGTCTGTCTGGCCACATATTTTCATCGACATCACAGCGAATATCATCCCTGGTAATGCAGCGAGGAAAGTATCTCCCTGAGTGGCGAATCCACCCTCTGCTAGCAAGGCCATTTGGGTATGTGGATGCCGGTCATATACCTTCCACCTCCAGGCAGAGAAAAACTCCTCTATTGGATTCAGGAATGGCGAGTAGGGAGGGAGATATTCCACCAGCATCCTTTCATGTGCTGCAAACCACTGTCTGACCAGATCTGAGTGGTGAAAACGCACATTATCCCATACAACAACATACTTGTTCAGATGGTCTCCATTTAGACCCCTCTCATTCTCAGGGATTATGTCCCTGTAAAAAGTGTCTAAAAAAGTCAGCAGATGTTGTGTTGTGTGGACCAAGACAGGGTATATGGGTGAGGACGCCGTTTTCTGAGACGGCTGCACACATTGTAATATTCCCTCCTCGTTGGCCTGGGACATCAATGGTTGCTCTCTGTCCAATGTGATTTCTGCCACACCTTCTACCTTTTGCCAGATTAACGCCTCATCAACGTATATGAATGTGTGCAGCGGTTCCCTGGCCTCCAGCTCCAGTACACACTTTATCCCAGAATAGAGAGAGAGAGAAAAAAACTCATTTTGGACAACATATTGTACAGTATGAATTGTCATGTAAGTGTACTGCATGGCACTACACAAAGTAACCAGTTTACAGCACTGGACATTAGAGTATGCATAGAACACATAAATGTTTTACCTGTACATACTGGTGACGGATCTCCTTCACTCTGTCGCTGTTCCGTTCAAATGGCACATTGTACAATTGTTTCATGCGCATTTCATTTCTCCTGAGCAGTCAATTGTAGCGATTGAAACGGATTCAATATTCCCAAAGATATTGTCATCCTCTATAACAGCGCTTTGTATCTCTCTCAACCTTATGGCATTGTTTGCAATCACCATTGCACACATGGCTTCCTCTTGTTGTGGAGTAAAAAGGGGCCCTTTTCCACCTCTGCAAGGTTGTCTTGCCTTGTCTTGTCTATGTGGTGCAGAGTAAAATTACAGTAATGTACAGTAAACATGAGATATACGGCTTTAACCCATATTACTGTAGTGAACAATAACAGAGAGAAATTGTTCAATTTGGGAGACATTTTCAGGAAAAATGATAAAGAAATGTATACAATTTGCTTGACAGATTTTGACAACTTGTTCAACATTTTTGGATGTAATGACTCAAGCAATGAAATGAGGACTTAGTTTTATAGGGAATGACTATTAAGCATCCAAAAGTATAGTTCATTTTGACTGACATGACATAAGCAAATGATAATGTTATAAAACAGCAGAGAATTGTATGACAGCAATTGATGCATGTCCAAAAGCATTTGCAATTTGTTTGAAGGAATGAGAAACTGCTACTATGATGTGCACAAATGACTAAATGTTGTGGAGGTTGAACTAACAGTTATGAGAATTTCAATTCTGATCAGAGAAATGCACCAAAGCAATTGAGAAAAACTGTAAGATGTTTTTGTTTGAAATAGCTTTTGATTTCAGTAAATATGACCTCCTAATATGACCTCCTAACCCTAAATTCATCACAATTGTTTGTTCTTTACAACCTATAAAATGTTTTGAAACTCTGTTGTGCATAATAATTTGGAACAGTGCATTTTGAGTTTTTTATTAAAAAAAAAAATACTGTTATCATTGGGAGGTTTGTTCAATAACATTTGAATTATACTCTAACGGTTGATGACTTGAAAATTATACTGATTGTCATTTGCATCGACTATTTAGGAAAATCTGATAAAAATACAATTTGCATAATAATTTGGAACGAGGTGTATATTTAACCTTTTCGAGAGGGAACTGTGCTCAGTATAGTTTTAACAATAAAGGTCCCATATTATCTTATATCTTAATTCACTTCCTGGTAATTGCTATGTTGCAAATACCCTGCGTTATTAAAATATGGAGAAATATGAATTAGGAAATTATGGAAATACTGTAATAGGTACAGATTTGAAAAGCATGCCCCCATCAGAATCAGAATCAGAAAAGTGTATTGCCAAGTACGTTCACACATACAAGGAATTTGCTTTGTAAAACATGGAAAGGTAATAAAAACAAGTGCCATAACCTGTGCCCCACCCAAAAACCAGCCGCCACTGCTATTTACACCATGGAATTATAGTCACACACTTTCTAGTCACAATAATAAGACCAATGTTAACCAGCGTTCTCTGTCAGAACACTCAGCCAGTATATTTGCTAGCGTTTCACCCTGCAAAAACTCTCGCGTCGCGCGCACACACTCGTCTCGCGCGCACACTCGCGCACAATCTTGTATTATTCTCCAACGGCACAACGCGAAACGAAGTGTGCTCCGTCCCCACTAATTAGATCTTCAGCCAAACCTGCACACCTGTCTCCACCCCCAATCATGTGCTTGATGCAAAGTGCACGTGACAGACAGGCAGCTCATATGATTGGCTGCAGGAGTGTTAAATGTGTGTTAAAATTTCTGCCATTTCCGTGAAAAAAATAGTAAAAAATGGCGATTTCGCCACCAGGGGCGCACTCTAAACACTGATTAAGCACTCTTTTCAGACTTATGTAGCAGTGTGGGTCAAAATTTAAAACATAGAAATATTTGCACTAGACATATCAGCAACACTTTTTCTACCAAATTCAATGAAAATCGGTGTGGGGACCCGTTTTGGGTCCCCACACCGATTTCGAGTCCCCACACCGTGGTTGTGCTGTCAGACCTCAGTCCCCACATAGTAGTATATACAGGCACACACACACACATACACACACACACACACATACACGCACACTTGTTTTTACAATTAATTATTGTAATGATGGTTATGAAATTATTTGAAGCTCCCTCTGCTCATCTCATTGCGTTAATTTGCCCCTCTCTTTCCTGCTTCACTCCCCCTCCCCTCAAGGCATTGGACAATGTCCCTCTGCTTTTCTACATCCTGGCAGCAAAGACTTTACTGTTGTGCCTTGGCTTTGCTGCCGTGAAGATCTGGCAGACTAAGAAGGAAGAAGCGGCGCTGAAGAAACAGAATGAGGAGAAGAGGAAGCTGGCCCAGCAGGCACAGGAGCTTCTAGACAACAAAAAAGATGACTGACTCAGGAACGAGGGATGAGTGGGAAGACAGGTGAGAGAAGCTATCGTCTCGTCAGTTGCCCTGTCTGGCCTCACACAGCCATTGATAAATCAGTACACTATTGAGTAGTTTAACCAAAACATTCCGCTCTGTCTTTCTCTTTTTCCCCAGAAACCACGTTGGCTGGCATGATGTGGGAGCACAGGCCCCAAGGATGAGGCAATAATCTGATGGGAGTAGGGCTGGTCTGGGATACAAGATATTCTGTGTATCAGCAGTTCCTATTGGACAGTACCTACCTCAAGCATGGCCTGGGTTCTTGCTAATCATACAGATTGGCTGCTGTTTTAGATTCTATCTTTTTTTATATACAAACTCTTAATTTAAGAACTCCTGAATGTTTGTAAATAAAGATTGTTTTTGTATCTCCGTCTCAAATGTCTTTGTAGTGACATTGTGTAATGTAAAATGAATGTTGAATTGTAGTGTAGTCTGTGTGTCCTGACTACACGCTAGGTTGCATCTGAACAGAGGCCACTTCAGACTCCTGCGATGCACTCTTAAAGGTAGACTGAGATATCACATAGCCATGAAATAGCAAGGCAACTACCGGCAAAGATAGTTAGCTTAAAGACAATTCACTTAGCAACCATTTTGTCACGCGATGATCACTTTGCACTTGTTGTGCTCTTATACCAGCGAGTTGTCTAGCTTGGGTGACATTATCACTGAGAATACTGTCCTGTACCTTTAACCACTGTATTAAGGACATGGTCTGTGACAGGATGGCACCATAAGGGGGCAGCAGTATGTAAACTACTAAAAGTAAAGTGGCTGAAATAAAAAAAGAATTCTACTTTCACTTGCAGTGAGAACTTCTTTAAATCGATTGGAATCAAAGTAAACATTGGTGCAGAGAGAAGGTGACAGATATGGTTAAATCAAGCCTTTGCTGCATCAAACGACAACAAATGAAATAACCCTTTCACCTCTCACCCATGCACATAAAAGAACACAGACAGCAGCATCAGGGGAATGAGATGGAAGGTATTTATTGATTCAATAATAAGTTAAAACCAAGCCACAGATGATGTACAAAGGGGGTCAAATACAACATGAATAACTGACACTGAATGAGCTTTTCCCCCATCTCGAGGTCGGAGCTGCCATAAACCACAGATCTAGGATCTAGGATTACTGTCCTAACCTTTACAATAGCCTTTTCTCAATTGTTAGGAACATAACTCCTCATGTCCTCTCCCCCTGTTCTCACCTCCAAATCACTTACATATTCTCTAATGCATTCTGAGGACTGAAGTGAGGAGTCATGTCCGTAAGAATTGAGAAAAGGCTTGCGTCTCAGCCTGTATCTGGTGAGAGACAACGCCATGTGTGTGGGACACAAGGAAAAGCCCTGTTGAATAAGTAATTTGAATGGATAACAACAGCCATATCATTGTATCCAAGAAAAGTTGCTCCATACAGTGTGGTGTATAAGGTGCTGCCGCTATGGTCTCCTGATTGAGATCAAACGTTTTTAAGTTTCACTGCATTCCAATAGGATTAACTGTATTATCAACAGCATAACACAGCAAGGCATGATAAACACAGAGTATATAATTGCTAGTTCATACTAAAACTGAATTTCAGTGCAGTATTATGTTTATCTTTTGCAATTATAGTAGGTGCTTGTTGATATGCAGATACTGAGATGAATATGTGTGTGTGTGTGTGTGTGTGTGTGTGTGTTTGATAAACCACCCTACCGTTTGGGTCAGAAACATGGACCACATACAGTAGACACCTTAAACAAACCTAAAAAATGTTCTCTTGTGACGTGGGGTGGTCTAGCACCGCGGGATACAGTACACACGTGCTCATGACGGCCATAGGTTCAAATCCAGCCCATGCCCTGCTGACATGCTCTCTTTCCCCTACATTCCTGTCTGTCTTCACTATCTCTATCCAATAAAATAAAAAAGATGACATCTCCAACTGGGAGGAGAATCAAAAGCAGAACAGGTCAAAATGGAGGAAAACCTTCCAGGAGGGTTCAGCACTGTAGGAAGAAGATATCCATTGTGCTTCAGAAGACAAGGGCAACTTCCAAAGGAGACTTTCCATCAAGAAGGCCCTATCACCACCACTACCACTCACTCTGGCCCACACTGCACCAAAATATGTGGCACCCGAATTGGCCTCTTTACCATATGAAGACGCACCAGGAGGATAATCATACTCGGCCCATAGTAATCTCACATGACGATGGCGTGTTGAATAACATTTAGAGCAGCCTCAATCTAAAACAAGATTTGAATGACATAAACGACACATTGACATACAGCTTTGGAGCTGTGAAGTATTTTATTAGTTGATAAAAATCATAACATCATTTCAAGATATATGCATTTTAAATGATAGTTCAGAGTACAAAATTAGCTAATGCAACCTCTATTCCCTAGGTTAAGGGGTGTCTTCTTTCCAATGTGCTGTGATGGTGCATGCATGTAACATTCACAGTGCATCTATAGGAATGTGAAATGCAAAACAAAACCCTCACTGACAGCAGTTCACAACAGGCCCCATAATCCCTGTACAGTTTAGAGCCCTAATGGATCTCAGTCAATCCCCAAATTGGCAACATAATTTCAAGTGAGACAAGCCATACGGGCCAAGAAAAAAGCTCAGAGCAAATGTACAATAACATAAGCAATGAAAACCACCATGCAGAGCCTCTATCTTGCCCTGGCCTGTTTAAAAAGCATGATATGGCATTGCTTAGTAAAGTATGTCATGCTCTTAAATAGTCAGTACAGATACGCGGTCAAAGGGGGAGAGAGTTTGAATGACCTGTCAGCCTAACAGGAAGGGAGTATTAGCTCTGACATGGTTAGACACAGTTTTATTTATTTTCTTTTGCTCCATCATGGAGGTAAAAGAAAGAAGAAAAAAAAAAATCTATATAGCTGTTGTAAATAGTTTATATTCAGTTTCTGAATGTACTGAAGCTCAATGAAGTCTTTTTTTTGTTTTGTTTTGTTTAAAAACCGTAAAAGGAAAATATGAATAACACACGTGTTTACTTTGAGGCTAGTGTCTTAAGCCCCTGTGTGCGGAGCACCTTCTGAACGACACTTAAATAAATAAAAAATACAAATCAGCTCATTATTACCTCATTGAAGAGCAGCAGAAGACATTCTGTTGCCCTTTGTTGAACATTCTAACGGCTGAAGTCACAAAAGCCAGATAATAAAAAAATGAACTGTCAAATTTCTAGAGCAGAACACACAGAGCAACTGCAAAAACTCACTGCTCAAAGGGTTAAACATCATGATGAGCTAGGGACCACAGCACAACGGTGTATCACACAGACAGTACAAGACGATGATGGTCAAAATAGTAATACACAGTATGAAATGAGTCTAGTCAGGGTTGTTGGTGAGTCCTTTACAACAAGTCACAATGAATCCAAAACAAGTGAGCCCCCTGTCTCTAACTAGCAAAGATGGCAACATCGCTCTCGTGTTGTTCCCATGCCTCATGGACATACATAGCTCCAAATCAGGACATTTCAATAAACAGCTAAACAAAATCTATTCAAAACTTCTAGCTTGCTATCTCTCACTTTCTCAAGTCTCTAATTCCAGTCAAATGGAGGACGAAAGAGAAAATGAAAACGTGTGTGACATGTTAAGAGATGTATGTCTCTCTCCCCCTCTCTCATTCTCTCTCTCTTTTTTCCCCTTCACTTTCTCTCACTCTCTCTCTCTCTCTCTCTCTCTCTCTCTCTCTCTCCATGAAAGGCAGGGCTTTAGGACACACCTCTTCCTAGTGTAGGGGAGGATGTATTACATGTCCCAAACTCACTCCTAGGCTGTTGTCTCCTAGGAGGCTGATGGATGTTAGATGTAAGAGCGCCCCCTCTTTGCTGCTCACTGCATGACGGTGGGGGTGTAGTCAGGCCGGCGTGTCTGGATGATTTTTGGACGAGGGGGGCGACTGCTGCCCTCAGGGTCATCCTCGCCCCCCGAGCTGTCCTGCTCGCTCCCGCACACGTGGACCACCACACTGGGAGTGGTTGGCGTGCCTGTATGCAGCTCGTATTTCTCACCTGAAACATGGAGAGGGGAATCTTAATCCATAGAATTGATAACAATCTACCTGATGACATCACAGAATACTTTTAGAATGTTTTACAATGTCCTCTATAAAATAATAAAAATAGAAATTCTGGTGCAATGTATGTTTGTGTGTGCAAGCATCTGTGTGTGTGTGTGTGTGTGTGTGTGTGTGTGCCTGTGTCTTTGCAGGGTCATATCTTACCTGGCCCTAGTTTGGAGATGGCACACAGGAGGTCATAGTTGATGACGGGCATGGCATCTTGGGCCTGTTGCCAGCCCACAGGGGGGGAGGCTGGGGGCGAGATCAGGAACTGTTTATCTGGTTTGGGGGGCTCCAGGCGGGGACTGCCTATATGGACAGACTGCAGGGCAGACGGGGGGAGGGAGAAAAGGGGGGACACGTCTTAGTCTCAGTGGTCTGCTGGCTTAACTCTGTGACAGGAACTTCATGCTTTAGGTAGATCTTTACCATGCACTGTTTACATTAACATGTCTTTTGCACTCATCTGGTTAGATGCCAAACTACATTTTGTTGTCTCAGTACTTGTACTCTGTTCAATGACAATACAATTGAATGTATTCTAATCTTATCTTTAAAGGCAGTCCGTACCTGGGCGAAGTAGAGGCGCATCTCTTTGCCGTTGAAGTCACTCTTGTGCAGTCGGAGTCTGGCCTCAGCAGCAGCGAGGGCGTCGCTGAAGTTGATCCTGACTCGCCGGAAACTCTTAAAGAACTGGAAGGTCACATCAGGATCGAAGGAGCGGAACAGAGACTCAAAACTGGCCTGGAGGAGGAGATGGGGGGGAGAGAGAGGGGAAAAAAGAGAGAGAGATGAGATGTGGATGGGTTGGATTGTGATGTGTTTCTGTTGATACCGCACAGACTAAACCATGGCACACGGAAGAGTTAGTTAGTAATGCAATGATTTTTTGCTTTGCATTTCACATGGGAGTATCTGAGTCCAACATTTGAGCAACGCCCAAGGCCACACCAGGCAAAGTCTAGTAACAAAACTGCACCCCCAAATGAATACGTATTTTCAGAGACAAAATCCACAAATATCAAAATGTATGACGATTTACCAGGCATCAAACAACACACCATCAATTATGTACATGTTTCTAGCTTTAGCTTGGTATCAATAAATCAATAAAAAGAGAAGAAAAGAGCCTTTGCAGAGACTTAAATCTGCCCCACACCCTTTGGTCAGTCAAGGCCAGGATAGGACTATAGTCTGCATTCTCACACGGGAGAACAAGGGGCTTCATTGAAATAAAACTACAGTGGCTCTGTTGCCATGGCAACACTCCTCAACATGCGTGCTTGCTTGCTTGGCCTTGGTTAGCGCCGGGGTCCATCACTAAATACAGAGCATTACATGGCCGCCTAGGAGTTCAGAGTCAGACCGAACGATATCTCACAAAGAGCAAAAATTACGCACATTCACTGGTTGTTTTATGCTTTATGAACATAGAACAGCATTGTTAAACAAGGGGTCAAAAACAAGGAAGGTAGCTAAGGATAAGAAACATTGGCCCTTTCTCAACTGTTAGAAACATGATGCCTTGCGTCCTCTCCTCTGTCCTCTACACGCCTCCTACTTCCTAAGATCTGAAGGTTCCTCCCCTTCGATATTCTCCAATTCTCTAATGCTTTTTGAGGGCCAGAGATCTCCCCTGAATAAGACAGGATAAGAGGGGCGAGGTCAAAGACACAGTGGGGAGCATCTAGTTTAGTGAGAATGGATCTAGTAATGGTCAATGAAGAATATGCAGCAGATCTAGGATCAGATTCCCCTAAAGTATAGAAGGCCATACTGATCTCAAAACAGCTCTGGGCTCGATTAGACTAGATTACCACTATCAGATCCCAATCCTAACACTGAGTGGAAGTCTTAGATCAGTTTTACATGCATCCTAAAAATGAAGAGGAAATACCAAAACGGACTATAAATCATTTGTAAGAACCATCCTCCTCCTCCATCAGGCGATATAAAGCCTTACCCTGGCCTCGGGCCGGTCAAACACTTCCTGGTTGGTCACTGACGCAACCAGACAGAAGCGATTACACTTGGTGGTCTTAAGGTGCATAACGGGCAGTCCGCGAAGGTGCAGGTGGTCGTTCCACCTGATGACGCGCGAGGTCAGAGTTCGTAAGGAGGGGCGGGGGTGACAGGTGTGGGGTTGCACCGCTTTCCCCAGCGTGAACGAGGAGTGGAGATATCGTTTGCACGGGGAAAAAAACAGCCTTCTTCTTCTTCTCCTTCCTCTCTGATTCTTCTTCTCTTTTTTTTCCTCTCTGCAAAATCCCACTGACTCCCTCTCTCTCTTCCTCTGTTTATGCCCTCGGACAGAGAGCTGCAGAAGGCTGCAGTCCTGGTGATATTGAAGCACCACAGACGCTCAGAGACATCCACGGTACAGCCAGTTACAGCTAGATCCAGAGTGAGCAACTTTAGCACTAGCTAATCTGGTCCCACCCTTAAGTGTTGAAGATAAAGAAACGAGACAGTCAAACGGTCAGCTAAGACCAGTTTCCCCCCACTGTCTGGTTTGTGTGAGTCTATGGGCTGTCTTCGGGAGTCTATGGGCTGTGTGCGTAAGTAGTCTCATATAATGCAGCCCCCCCTCTCTCTCTCCCTCCCTCCGGCAGCTTATATGAGAGTCACAACTACTGACGCACTAAACTGGCCCTCCCTCTTTCTCTTTTTCTCTTCCTCGTTTGTTTGCTCGTTCATTCACTCAGCCAACCAGCTGATATGTAGGGGGTGTGGCTCTCTCTTTCTGTCTCTCTTCTCCCTCCCTCTGTTCACTGCTGACTAATCAGAGAGGGAGAGAAGTAGAGCAAGAGAGAGAGAGAGAGAGAGAGAGAGAGTGAGAGAGAGAGACACACTGGAAAATAGTGACATCACCCCTCTGCAGACTGACGTGTTAATCTCTCTCTCTCCCATGTGTAGAGAGAGAGAGATGGATAAAAAGAGAGAAAGAGATGGATAAAAAGAGAGAGAGAAAGGTGGATAAAAAAGAGAGAGAGAGGGCAGGAGCAAAAGGTGGAGAATGAGAGATGAAGGGATGAAGTGGTACTTATGGAAAGTATGCAGCTGGAGGCTTGATAACAAAGGCTTTTATGAGAGTAGTATTAATAGCACTGTTAAAAAAAAAAACGGTGTGTGTCGATAGCCTGGTTAAGTATGGCTACATGTGTGTGCTTGTGTAGTCGCTGTGAAGTGTTTTGTGTGCAAGTAACAAAGTGTTAATGTCAGTGTGTGTGTGTGTGTGTATGAGTATGAGTGTGAGTGTGTGTGTGTGTGTGTGTGTGTGTGTGTGTGTCTCAAAGGACGAATGCTCCAGTGAGGGAATGGAAAAATGGGAATATGAAACCAAAACAGGCGGATGGAAAAAATGCAGGGCTGAGACACACGCACGCACACACGCACGCACACACTCACAGGATGAGTGTTATGCAAAGTGGCTCTGAGGAGATACTGACTAACACACACTGTAACAGAGGCGAGCACTCTCTCTCTCTCTCTCTCTCTCTCTCTCTCTCTCTCTCTCTCTCTCTCTCTCTCTCTCTCTCTCTCTCTCTCTCTCTCTCTCTCTCTCTCTCTCTCTCTCTCTCTCTCTCTCTCTCTCACACACACACACAGGGCAGGATAGAGGTCTGGAGATGTTTAACAACAACAAACACACATTCACAACATTTTAAACCACAGCTGCACTGCAGGAAGGCAGACAATTGCACATTTTTCCATGCAGCATCCACACTCTGTACAGAACACAAGTGTACATTTTCCTCAATAACATTCTACATCTAACAATGCAACAACACTGGTATGTCTGCTCTACGCAACAACACAAGTGTCTGGACGAAAATACTCAAGCGATAACAAGAGAACATGAGATCATACAAGCTTTAAAAAGCATCCTCTCTTGCCTGTGTTTTTGTCTACAATTTCAAGACGACTGTTTCACAGAGCACAACGACAGAACATAACTATGGCTCCACCACATGTCAACATCCCATTAACTGGCATTAAACAGCCAACACATGTGGAACAATCTGTGTTTTTACGACACTACACAACACTAGTAAACCACTCTTTGCGAGATCAGATTGTGACAGGTGGAAGGAGAGAAGAGGTTGTCTGAGGATTGAGGCTAAGCTCTCTGGTAAAAACAATGGCTCTTATTTAGGCTATATGAAAATCCAGGCAATTCAGTTTCACACACAGGCACTCTTAACACACACTCTAAAACACACTTCTTCACATCAAAGACTGGACACACCAAAGAGATTCTGTCTCACAAAGATGATACATTTGCACGCACAAGCGCACATCCAACAAAAGCACACACACACACAAGCGCACACATACACTTCCTACTCTCTAAGCCTGAGGCATGGTGAATCAAGTATCATGCCTTCTCTCTCCACAATGCAAATACCTCTATGAGTCAGTGAGTACAGTGAAAGACAGGTCATGTTTTCCATGAGGTAGACTTAACGACTAGGTTGCTAGTGACTGGTGACCTGTATTACATAAGCCTACCCTGACCTGCTGTCACTATATGTGACCCTTACTGACTGACGGCAGCCATTTTGATTTAGGACAGCCCACCAGATCAAAGAATGGAATGGATTTACTGTTACTAACTAACGTTTTGATCTGGAGAATGTGAGCATTCGGAACAATTAGCAGGAAGGAAACTTTGTATGTTTGTCTTTTTAGCCTGTTGTTTGACATCCATTGTTTCAACTTTGTTTAATCTTGCCTACCTTTATCCAGCCTACCCCTTGAGCTAGTGGGTATGCCAGCTTCACATGATTTATAAACCTAAAAGAATAGGAGAAAGCAACAGAGAGTCTCCTCCAAGTTGGCTGTGGACTTTCTATCAACACACATACACACAAGCAGGCCCATACTGTTGAATTGCTCTCCTTGAATGTGTGTGTGTGTGTGGTGTGTGTGTGTTTGTCAGTGTGACATTCTATTCTTGTGAATGGAAAATTTACCTCAGGCAAAACCGGAAGAATTTGTTAAAGGTCAAAACTTAAGTTAAGTTAAACAATACGCATGGTCCTGAAAAAAAAAAAAAAAGGTGTCAAGTTTAGTAATGACAGATATGTGTGTGTGTGTGTGTGTGTGTGTGTGTGTGTGTGTGTGTGTGTGTGTGTGTGTGTGTGTGTGTCGACAAGGTACAAACAGTATTGCTTGAGTGTGTAAACGTAAACCTGTGTCCTCTGTATTGCAAACACACCTGACTGTCACTGAAATACCCAATGGAAACCAGCTACACCAGCAGGTGGGGTATTTTACTTAGGCTATTTTCTTTCTTCTTCTTTTTTTTTTTAGGTGTGAGTTTACCATCTTAACCTGGGGCCCATTCCACTAAGGTCGATTATCTTCTAAGCCTCGATAAAGTTCTAATCGGCGATAATGTTAGCTTGCGTTCGGTTCCATCAATGTGGCTCAAATAATTCGCTGCTTGTTTGAGCTCCTTCTGAGTCAGATATAATTAGCCTGGTCGCGACCAGGCTAAAACACTGGCTATAGTAATACGTGCGTCAAAAAAGGCTCACAGGCGGAAACTAAACCCCGAACGACAGTTCCTCTTTTAGGAAATATTAGTTCCCACTTCACACGAGATAGATAGATTAGATAGTTTGACTGTGTGATAGATAGATAATTTGATATTTTGAAAGTGTGATCGATCGATAGATAGTTTGATTGTGTGATAGATAACTTGATATTTTGAAAGTGTGATAGATAGATCGATAGATCAATAAAGAAAAGAGTGTAAAAAAAAAAGTTTTTATCTCAACTTGCATTGCTGTCATCACAGTGGTCTGGCTGGCGCAGTGGTTAAGGCAGCCGGCTGGAGTTCCAAAGGTTGCGTGTTCGAGACTTGACTAAGTGATTCTTATTCTTTTTTTTTTTACATTTAACCGAAGATTTCATGCAAAGGCTTCAAACACCATTGTAATCGTGTCAGTTCTTGTAAATTAGCCTGCACCATAATTTTATAGCCTACATACTTTTTTAGATGAGATTTTAGATTAGATTCAGACAACGAAATGCAGTAAAAAGTATGTCCGAAGAGGGATTTGAACCACCGATATAAAATGATGAATAAATCCTATAGCAGCGGTCGATACCACCAGGCCATTGTGACGATATGACGGCTTGTAGCCTGCTGCGGATATCACCACAGTAGTAAATATTCATTTATTAAAATATGAACATATAACAATAACTGGGGCTAGTATGACCTACGCATTTAATCGGTCAGCAATTTCTTGCCAAACCATTTCCCTCGCCTTGTTAATTGCGGCAGTATTGCACTATTTTACATCTTATTTTTCCGTCTTCATAAAAATCAATAATTCGGAATGCTGCGCAAATGTAGTACCCCTGCAGAGTGGAGTATCTTCATTTCGACAGATCGACTCTTCGGGGCTCTTTATGTCTGCGTGCACGCGCCCATATCGAAGATGTGTAAGCCTGTCTTCTGTGAACACTCATCACACAAGCCTGATCCTCGTTCGAGGAATCACCTGAGGCTTGAATTCCAATCCCGAGTTGCCTGATCGCCGCATTTATTTCAATCGCCGCTATACTGATCCACCTTTAGTGGAATGGCCCCCTGGTTACACTCCCCCCTATAAACTCACGACACCACAGTGAGCCCTGCCGTTGAGCTGAGGACATCTGGGGATCTGGGTTTACACAGATCTGGGATACACAGCACCAAGGGTACAAGCGTAAGAGCCACACAGGTCTCAAACCTTTGTCTTCTGTATTTCCAACATGTGATCGTCACAGAAATACCAGATGGGAAACCGGGGTGGGGTTAGTTCAATTTGAGTTTTTAAAACGGTAAAAAGTGAGTTTACCATCTTAACTCAGTTACGTATGTTTGTGTGTGAAGTAGCCTAAAGTCAAACTTTCTTTAAAGTGCATTTTCAGTCAATACACTTTACAGAGAGAACAAACACAAATGTAAACAGAAAATAGAACAGCAAACATAAAGACAACTGACATTCCACATCAAGAAGACAAGAGGTGTTTGTATGTGTGTGTGTGTGTGTGTGTGTGTGTGTGTGTGTGTGTGTGTGTGTGTGTGTGTGTGTGTGTGTGTGCGTGCGTGCATGTGTGCATGTGTGCATGTGTGAGAGAGAGAGAGAGAGAGAGAGAGAGAGAGAGAGAGAGAGAGAGAGAGAGAGAGAGAGAGAGAGAGAGAGAGAGAGAATAAAGGGCCAGGCTACAACTGTTATTGTACTGGGAGCATCTGTCTCATAGTTTCCGCTCCAAACTCTCAATGGACAAAGTGGACTACAGGTAGAAAACAGTTTAACTGAGTCATACATGTTAATCCTAGGCATAGATGTTAAACAACAAAGAAATTCCATGTCAACATTTCATTTGTTTGTCTGATCTTCTGCACCTGTGTTGTTTTTGGTCTCATAATGGTCCTTTCTTTGTCCCTTTCCTCTTAATATCATAGATCTGACAGGAGGTTAGACATGAAATCAACCTACAGTTGTGAACATTGGCAAGATTTAGGCTGTCCAGTCCCTGTATCCATCAGTGGGCCGGAGAAATACAGTCAAATAGGACCAAAATCCTACTCTATTTTAGAACACAACACCACCCGCATCAAGCCCTGATTCTGTTGCCACACCTGTCTGTCAGTACTTTTCTTCCACGCTGTTCTATGTTCCCATGTGATTATGTAGGCTAATTAGGACAACCTTTCAACCGGCAATGGGTCTTCAACACTCAACACCCTGATGAAGACCCATCGGGAGTTGAAGCCTCATCCTAATTTTAAAAGATCACTTTGGTTTGAATCTGGCAACTGGAAAATATTATTTCGGTGCAGTATATAATGTCCTATGATCCTAGTTTGCCATTTCTCCCCCACATCAACCCCAGCTCTTCTGCCTGTTCAACCCCAGACTCTGCCCTCCTTTATTTATTCCAGTGGAAAAAGTCAGTCAATGACACGGCACAGAAGAATGTTGTGTACACAGACAACCGTGTTAGTCAAATTTCCAATGTAAAAACTCAGCCCCAGTGAGTGACACCCTCAACACATGGTATCAAGGAGTGATAGATAGAGTGATAGTGTGTGTGTGTGTGTGTGTGTGTGTGTGTGTATGAACTTGTGTGTGTCACTGAACGCTTTCTCTGTAGGCTATTTTTTTAGAGGACTTGTGCAACAATCATTTTATGCAATGATGTACTGGACTGTTGTGCATATAATGTTTCAGATGTCTATTTATGTCTATTTTAAAATATATATTATTCAATTGTCACTTTTTGTTGTTGTTGGTTGCGGTGTGAGCTGCTGTAAAGCCTTAATTTCCCCTCAGGGATCAATACAGTACCTATCTATCTACCTACCTATCTACCTACCTGAAAAGAAGAATTGAATTCTGTACAACAATGCTGCAGGAGCAAGATATGCCTCACCTTTTTTCTGTTTTGTCTAAAGGTTCAGTGTGCCTACACATATGTCACCATTTAAACTCGTACTCTCTCTGCAAAGTAGCTTAACCCAGTTTAGGCCTAACATTAGTCTCAGTCTCTCACGCTCTCTCTCCCTATCTCTCTCTCTCTCTCTCTCTCTCTCTCTCTCTCTCTCTCTCTCTCTCTCTCTCTCTCTCTCTCTCTCTAAACCACAATGACTGAGAGGCACCTCAAAAACCCAAATTCTCCTCGCCACACCCTCCCCTATAGGCTCGAGGTACTTCTTCTGTCAGGACTGATCCCCTGTGTTCTCCTTCACAATTCTACAGGATCAAATCACCAGGCTGCCTTTTAGCATCTGATAGCATACTTTAAGAGATATCATTCTGAAAGGTGAAGTCCTATCTCCTCGATGAGGCATTGTCCTACATCCAACAGCCTTTCTTTCCTAATCTCTTTAACTTGATGACCACTAAAGTGCAAGAGCCAGCCATAGACAAAAAAGAAAGTACACAAGCAAAGGAGACAGTGTCACAGTATTAGTACCAACCCTAGCCTCTGTCCTTGGCCAAGATCTGAAACAGATTCCGCTCTAGTTAGATGTTTTTTTTCTTTTTCAGAGCATACAATTTTCCTGTCTCTACAGGGAAAAATCTTGCTGATGGAACTGTTCCTACCCCTATGGAACCAGGCAGTGGAATAGAACTGTTCCATGTGAGTCAGGAGGGTGTGATGGGAACTGATGAAGAGACTCAGAAGTTCAGGACTAGTTCGGATCTAGGCCACAGTGAGCAAAAGATGATCCACTGATGGTACACTCATGTTGCTATGTCTCCCCTCTCAATTCTGGTAGAGTAGCAGCTCACAGTCTACTACTAGACTACTAATACTACTACTGTTCATCTGACTAACACAAAGGCCACAAACACCACTATCAATGGGTGTCTAACTGTCTGTGAAAGCTTTGTATTACTTTAGTATTACTATGGATTACTGTATTCGCAGGCACACACACACACACACACACACACACACACACACACACACACACACACACACACACACACACACACACACACCAAGGGATTAAATACTAGAACAAACAGCACATGAACAGATTCGTTGCGTTATCTCTAGGCTATATAACACCGGGCATCCTCAGTCTTACCTTCAAATTGTGGTCATTGAAAACGTCCTCGGTTACTTTGCATGCGATCAGGGCGTTCGGCAGGTCGGTAAACCGAACGTCCACCGTCGCCTCGCCGTCACCTTTCTCTGATTGCTGCATCACAGAACCGACGGAGCCGAACTTGTTCTGGAGATGTGGGTTTCCAAAGCACTGGTTGTTCCAACTCTTTGCAGCTTGAATCGAGTAGCATCGACTACTGAGGCTAAATGTCAGTAAAGTAGTGGACGGATCAGTCAGCCCGCTTCTTGAAATTTCGCGAGCTCTCTCAATTATCCAGTGTGCAACTGTATAACTATTGTTTTGTTATATTTGTAGGCGATATATTTCTCATTTAATTCAATTGAGCAAACATCAAAAAAGGCCCTTCGGATAAAGGAGATGACGTGTGTAAACAGCTGATGCGATTTTCCGGTTTCAAACTGTCGCAACGCAGCTTCACTGACTTCCAAATGTCAAGATGGTCTCAGTGTATAGACAGACGACGACTTTGACTTATTCATTCTGTTTGAAGTCAATAGCATAATACGCAGCAATTGCTCAAATTGCAACGCTCTTGAAGCTCTCAGCTCTCACTCTCAGCTCAGCTGTCATTGTCACTTCCTTTACCCTGTTCAGTTTTACCATGATACGTTAATCGAAATACAGTCACTGTGCCAGTGCAACTGCGAAACCACTATTTTGGTGCACGTTATAAAGATGTAAGAATTGTTTGCTTTAAAGGGATTTTTGGAGTTTAACATGATTGATAATTGAAGAATGTGACTTATAATGCCTCATGTGCTTAGTTACACTGTCTTATCCCAAAATAACGCAAATTAAGCTTGTTTTACACCGACCTTTGTTTGGAAACAATGTAATTGTAAACAAACATTCTATAGCTTCAAAACATGGTTAAAACATACATTTCGTCATGGATGGTCAGTCATTGCATCCATAGCATCTATATGTATTTGAGAGTGGTTAAATTTCTCCAGCCTCATTCCTTAGCTGTTTGCCAAATAAAGTGGCAGGGTTAACGCTTTGATAAAAATAAATAAATCAATCAATAGATTATGGCACAACGGCACCCTCTCCCATATCTAGTTTAGCAGCAGGCACTTTCGGCAATTGCAACTTGTAGTGGCCAATGCAGGACTCAACTGATCAACTGCAACTTGCAAGCAGCATCATTCCAACAAAGTATACGCTTCCCCAATTAAACTAAACTGAATCCTGAAAGAGGATAAGGGACTTTACAGGGTCAACTGGATATATTGAACGTTTGGGACATCCTCAATGACTTCCCTGAATCAGAATCTGTTTATTCAAACTACACTATATAAAAATACCTACAGTCTTAAGATATTTGTATTGTATGGCATGAGAGGCGGTCAGAGGGGATAGGAGGATGGTGAGGGGGTTGGGTTGGAGGTTGTTAGAGGGGGGTTGGTGGGAGGTACCACAACCACATTGGTGCTGGTCTTGTGGGCTCGGGGATTTATGGCAGGCTGGTTGATCATGTGGGGATCAGCATCCAAAACTCAACATAATCCTCTGGAGAGGGGGAGAGAGGTAGGAAGGGAGAGAGAGAGGGGGAGAAAGAAAGAAAGAGAGAGGGAGAAAAAGAGAGAGAGAAAGGAGATTGTACTTAGACTGCCAAGGCACAGATTGGAGCCCCATAACTACAAGCAAGAGCCTGTGTGTGGGTCAGAGACGTAGCTTGTGGCCTCAAAACTTGCACACCAAAAAAAACACAAAACTTATGCAAACTTCTGCTTTGACTCCTGGACACATAATTCCTTGGAACCTTGGATACTCTCCTGCAAACTGTGTGTCAGTCTCCCGGTATCATGGCCGAGACTGAAGCCAGACTCAGCCTGGATCTCCCCAATGGAGCTGCCACCCACAGCCCTGTAGGACCCTGCACTGACCCAGAATCAAGGAGAGAACAAGAGGACGAGAAGGAGGAAGAAGACGAGGAGGTTGAACTGGCAGAGGAGGTGGGGGAGGACTCTGTGATGACAGGTGAGGAAGAAGGGTGGGAAGAGGAGCGAAGTGCAGCTAAAAATGTTGAAATGCCAGCTAACGGGAGGGGAGGAATAGAGGGAGGGGAGGTTGTTGGAGGAGAGGAGAGGGACGGAAAGGAGGAGCTGGAGAAAGAGGGAAAGGAGAGAGGGGTCGGAGAGGAGGTCAGCGAGACAGAGGGAGAGGGAGAGAACACAGCACTGGTCGTATTGATTGAAGCAGAGCAGAAGAATAATGAGAGTGGTGAGCAGCAGGAGGAGCAAAGGGAGAGAGATGGAGAGTCTGCAGGGACAGACAGAGAGAGAGACACAGAGGAAGAGAGCAAACCTACTCTCCCGCCACCTTCACCCAGTTTACCTGATAAATCAGAACAGGAGACCCCTGTGACAGATCTAGAACGCTCACCAGAGGCGGGCGGAGAGGAGGTTGAAGAGGACGAGAGAGGAGAGGAGGTTGAAAAGGACGAGCGTGGAGAGGAGGTTGAAGTGGAGGTGTCAGTAACTCTGGGTGCAGAAGAGAGGGAAGGAGAGAAAGTGGAACAGAAGGTGCAGAGGCAGGGAGGAGAGCGGGTTGAGGGAAGGGTGGAGGACAGAGACTGGGGGAATGAAACGGAGTCCATTATTGATGATGTCAATGAAAAAGAACAGGAGCAAGGTAAAGAAGCAGAAGAGAAACCAGAGCTGTCTATTGTTAATGAAGTAGGGAGGAAAGAGGCCAAGATATGTGCAGTGGCAGAGAAGATACAGACTGAGTCAGAGAAGACAACAGAACAGGTAACTCTATCTACTGATGATGATGATGATCTAGGGTGGAAAGAGGAGGAGAACATGTGTTCAGACACAGGAATGCCTCAGATCATGTCTCCCACTGATGACTTGGAGAGTACAGAGCAGAATGGAGATCAGGACACACAGATGCCCATCACGATTGGTGGTGATGAGAAAGAGAAGGATGAGGGCGGAATACAAGTGACTGAGGTCTGTCAAGCTGTGCCCACGAATGATGAGGTCATAGACACAGAGCCCAATGTAGGACAGGAAAAGGCAGAGCCAAAACATGATCCAGCCATTGAGGATGATGGAGAGACAGAGAAAAGTAACCAGGAGAAACAAAATGAACAGGTTGAGTCTCCTAGTGCAATCACAGAGAAAGAGAGGGATGCCAGCCAGCAAACAGTTATGGATGAAAAAGAGGAGGAGGAGGCTGTTAGCCTTGTTACAGAGGATCAGGGAGGGACAAGTAAAGACAGCGCTTTAGAGACAAAAAGGGAGGGGCTTAAAGAAACTGGGGAGCAGGATGTTGTCATACCACCTGTTGAGACAGAGGAGGGAGGGGAGGAGAGCAGGGATCACCCGAAGGCACAGTCCAATGAGATTGAGGAGAGTGAGACTGGAGCTAAAGAGGAGGGAGGTTTCCCAAAGACGGAACAGCAGCCACAGGTGGTGGAGAAAGACAATGAGATGGCAGTCGAGGGAGGGGGTAGGGGGAGGGAGGAGTGGCAACAAGATGGCTATAATGCGGTCACAAGGATGGACGCAAGAGGCAGAAAAGTAGAGGAGCAGAGAGAAGAAGATAATGTAGCCAGCGGGGAGGAAAAGACAGGAGGTGCAAATATGGAGGAGCAGGGAGAAAAGGAGTTGGGGCCTGACAATGCAGCCAGAAAAGAGGAGGAAGAAAAAGTATTCAAAGGTATGGACCAGCCATTGATACAGACTGGTGAGGCTGTAGTGGGCGGTGCACGGCAGGATGAGTATGAGGATTTAAAGCAGGTTGAGAAGGCTCTAGAGCTTGAGGAAGGAGGAGGCACCGAGAGAGGACAGCCAGGAGAGGTCACTCTGGATGAGCCCAGACCTGCAGAGGAGGGAGGGGCTCAGCAGATGGAACCACCTGTGCATGTCACTGAGTGTAGGGATCAGGTGGAAAAGCCACTGTCAGTCAATGAGGATAAGCCAGACTGCACAATGGAAGGAGGGGTTGAGATTGCGGAAGAGCCTGTTTCAGGCCTTGATGATGCCGCTCAAGCTGCAGCAGAGGGAGGAAGTGAAGCAGGGGAAAAGCCAGGGCCTGTTCAAACTAAAGATGAACCATTCGAGGTAGAAGGAGGGGAAGAGGTGGAGATGGAGGGAGGGAGGAAAGCGACAGCGCATACGGGGGAGAGAAAGGATGACACCGTAAAGGATCACGTCAGCGGGACATACAGGAAGATGAGTGTGGAAGAGAACAAAAGCGAGGTGGACTTAGAGGTCAAAGGTCACGAAGCAGCCACGGAGAATGGACTCCCTGGACCCGGGGACAAGGAGGAGGAGGAGAATGTGAAACGGAGGGCACTAAAGGAGGTCCTTTTACCTCCCACGAGGAAAGAGCCTGAACTGAAGAAGGAGGGAGAAAGAGAAGATGTGACGCTAACGGTGAAGGCAGAGAGGATGACATCCCATAAAAGGAGAGATCAGGAGTGGATCAAGAAGGAGGCCAAAGAGGAGGCGCAAGAACCCGGAAGGGGGAAAGACTGGATAAAGGAGCTGAAGGAGGTGATCAAAGAGGAAGCACAGTCACCCAAACGGAGAGAGGAGCCGGTCAGGAAGAAGAGAGTGGTGCTGATGGAGGAGGTACCCTCGTACCAGAGGGAGGAGAGGGAAATGGAGGGGAAGAAAGAAAAGGGGGTGCGGGCCGAGGTGAAGACGATACCTAGGAGGTCCGTGAAGATTGCAAGTCCACTTCCCCAGGGGGAGGACAGTGACAGCCCAGACCCCCAAGAGTACGAGATCTCCCTCTATGTGAAGGTAATGTACTGCTGCTTCTCAAGGGTTCAAGGAATACATCAGTGTTTCCCAAACCCTGGTGGAGGCCTACAAGGAGATGCATGCTTTGACTCGGTTAGCTGAATCTGATGTGTAAGTGCTCAGCTGGAACGAAAGTCTGCACACACTGTGAGTCACTCCAGAATCAGAGCCAGAAATACACTGGTTTATTGGGGTTGGTTGGAGCATTAGAAATCGCTTCAGCAGGTGTGTGTATAAAGCTGTGTTACTATGTTATTATTTCTTAAAGAGATAATAGTCCATTTTTGCCCATGTCATAGAGATAACACAGAACAGTTCTTGTCTGTCATTTGAATGGCTTCTGTTAAGGTAACAATTACAGAGGATGTATCTATTACAGTGTCACACAACAATACAGCTCCACCCCTTCGATAGAACGGTTTATAGTGTTATGAGAGAGATCGAAAACAATCTCAGTTCTTTTCTCTCCCGAACTCTCTCTTTATCTCTCTCTCATCTAATCCAATCAGATTATTGGCCTGCAATGAGATGTTAACAGGCTCTGAATACTCTGGAATCAAATACATGTCTGGTCCTTCTTATACTGTAAATAGTGCTGCATTTGGTGTGTTAGCCCCATAACAGCTCATATCCACTGGCACTAGCTAGCCTGCCTTAGCCTAGCTACTTAGTGACTTGTAAGTCAGTGTCTGGTCTTCTCTTGGTCAGTTGGTCAGATGAAACGGTCTGGTTAACGCCCTTGCTCATTTTAGTGGAATGGGCAGACGTTGTTCTGTTGTGGTCAATGCTGTAATGGTTGGCTTATAATGCTGTTTGACAGCACATGGCCACTTGTCGGGATTGGTCAGTATTAAGGTGGGCTAAGGATGCTGTTAGCATTAGCATTAGCTTACCATCTTTAACAGTGCAGCTATGGCAACCATGACAACACTACAGTAGCCTACAGTACATGGGCATTATCCCAGACAACACCATAGGGCATAGTAGGACGAACCTATACCTAGTAAGAAGTGTGAGTAGGCTACAGTGCATTACATAGGCCTACTGTAGATAGAGGCAATTCATAGACTTGAACACTAAGGCCTATAATGTAATAGGTATGACCATCTCTCACTCGAACATTGTTAACAACACTTAGCTTGTGGGTTCGATTCCTGCTGGGACCATTTATATACTGAAAAATGTATGCACTTACTGCAGTATTCATTTTGGATAAAGTGTCAGCTAAATGGCATTTATTATTATTATTATTATTATTATTATTATTTATATTGTTCACCATAATACAACTTTATCATTTACACATGTCATGATGTGTAGGAGAGTCTGAGAATTTAATTTAACACCACATGCATGCAGACCTTTTTTGTTTCAACAGGTCAGAGGTTGGATATGCTGTAGTAGAAGAAGAAAAAACAGGGTGAACACGATATATCTTGGCTCTAATCAAGCCTAAGCCAGGATTTGATAATAAAAAAAAAAACATTCAGCCATTTTGAAAACCAGTTGCAGAGATTGTATGAGCGATGCATTTGTCCTGAATATCAATGCAGTTATACCGGGTGTCTGCATGTAATGTTGGACTGTCTGTTGGAACATGTATGTGTGATGTTTAGTTTGACTTTGTGTTCGAGGAATGTGTGTTTTGAGTGTGTCGCGCATGCTTCCTTATCTCATCCCATTAAGAGAGTGATATCCTAATCCCTTCCCCCTCTCTGGCTGATTACACGCACACATACGCACACACACGCGCACACGCACATGCACACGCGCACACACACACACACACACACACACACACGCATGCACGCACACACACACACACACACACGCAGACATACACACACACACACACACACACACTCATACACACAGACACTGCAACAGGCAACGTATACTGTAAGCAACCATGGCCTGGCATGATCTCACTTTGCACTGCTCTCTTTGACTGGTGCTATGCCGCAACATTACCTTTCAATGCTCAATTATTCAAAAACAAGTTAACTGACATATTGTGGTTCTGATGCCTTCCTTGGTTGGAGTCGGGGCATGGTGGAGACCACATGCTGAACCTACTGAGTTACCTCTACTGTATGTAAATCACTTTTGGTTCAAATCCCCATGTTATTAAAGGGTTATAGGTCTGGAGTGCTGCTGGGCCCATACAGAGTCTGAGGAATACACAGGCACATTCCTGGGTGATATGAAGCTGCCTTGATGCCCAGCGGAGGCACTAAGCCTGGGGAAAAATGTCCTAATATCCTTGCCTGTTACCCTAGGGCGCTCATATACACAATGGTGGCTTTTGTCCTACTGGAGACATGCTGTGAGAACTGCCTAGGTATGTTCATGTGCAGGAGGTTGGAGGCAGAGGGCTGGAGGCTGGAGGCTGGAGGCTAGAGGCTAGAGGCTGGAGGCTAGAGGCAGCACCACTCACTATAGCTCCTCTCATAAGCTCCAAAGCCTCTGAAAAAACATGGAGCAAAATAATAGCTGCTTCCAATGTATCTTGACCTTCATGGCTCTCCTTCCTTCCTCCTTTCTTTCTTTCTTTCTTTCTTTCCATCTGTATGATTATTCTATCCTTTATTCGTCACCTCTTACCGAGAGTACAGTTTTGAAGATGAGATACATCTTAAATGACTTCCTGTCCTATTCCTTCCCCCCATAATGGGTACCCCCCTGAGGTAAGACAGCTGAAGAGGTGAAAGCACACTTCTGATAAGCCTCCATCTTTCTGTTTAACCTTATTTCCTTCTGACATTTACATTACATTTTTGCCATTTAGCAGACACCTTATTCCAAATCTATCAGTCTTAGTAGGAAAGAATAATGTAAGGTCAATCCAGGGGCTATTGTCAATCGTCGTGCTAGAATTGTGTAATATGTAATATACATTTTTTTATATGACACAGGAGAAACAGAACAGGGATGTCTCAGGTGTAGCCTAAAGAGTACAAGTAGCCTTACTCTACATTTACTACACACAACACAATCAAGACACAAACCATACAGAAGGCAAGAAAGCCAGCTGGTTAGTGTTATGACTCACTAGCTGGTTAGAGCTATGACTGTGTGAAGTGAGCTGTTGATGTCATCAATCGCATTAGTCATGTTGTTATCACGACACTTGTGGTGAAATAAAGTGTTAACCATATTGTCCTCTCGGTGTCATGAGAGATAAAATCATCTAGTAGTATCTTATAACATAGTAGTGTTTAATGTTGTGTGTTGTGAATGCATAACCCAGCCCAGTCACTCGCAAGCTCTTTTATCCTGTAGGAGTTTGGGGGGTGTAGTAAGTTAATCTCTGCATACTTCTGCATTCGCTCTCTCTCTCTCTCTCTCTCTCTCTCTCTCTCTCTCTCTCTCTCTCTCTCTCTCTCTCTCTCTCTCTCTCTCTCTCTCTCTCTCTCTCTCTCTCTCTCTCTCTCTCTCTCTCTCTCCAATTGTAAGCTGATTAGCTTGCCTGCTGGTCTTTGGCAGATTGGGGGTTGTGGGGACAGAGGGGGAGCCTTTACAAAACACTTTATTAAACACACGCATGTACACACACACACACACACACACACACATACACACCTGCATGCACACAAATACCACACGTTTACCAACTCACATCCCAAGCTACATTATATGGACAAGAGTATTGGAACACCCGAACATCACACCCATATGTGCTTGTTGAACTCATTCGCAGTCAGCATTCCAATTCATCCCAAAGGTGTTGGATGGGGTTGAGGCCAGAGCTCTGTGTGCAGGTCACTCAAGTTCTCCCAGACCAAACCATGTCATTATGGACCTCACTTTGTGTATGGGGTCATTGTCATGCTGAAACTGGAAAGGGCCTTCCCCAAACTGTTGCCACAAAGTTGGAAACATACAATTCTCTAGAATCACATTGTAGGCTGGAACTAAGGGGCCTAGCCCGAACCATGAAAACAGCCCCAGACGATAATTGTGTCCACATACTTTTGTCCAGAAAAATGATCTATTGAGAGATGAAAGAACAATAACAAGTGTGTGTGTGTGTGTGTGTGTGTGTGTGTGTGTGTGTGTGTGCGCTTGCGTGCATGCGTGCATGCGTGCAAGTGTGCATGTGTGTGTGTTTCTGTGCTTGTGTGCTCTTGTGGGTGTAAAAAATATGTTCCATTCTGATGGCAGTATGGGTCAGATTGATGCTGTTAGTGAGGGGCAGAGAATTCCATAATCACCCACTCACCTGACCTCAGAACAGACCTTTTACTGTTCCACCAGCCTACACAGCTACAGTACCCACAACAACTGACTCCAGGTCACCAAGTGCAGTGAGTGCCTAAAGCTGCAGTTGTTTAGTGATGGATGAAAAACTGGTCCTGGCACAACATCATAGAGATGTACTGAGTTTCTGAATCATTATTACACAAGCAGTTTTGAAACTTTGAGGATGCAGATTGAACCAGAAAAGATTAGCTGTACATGAGTAGATTAGCTATAGCAGGAAACCATACTCTCTTAGCTGTTGTGTGTGTCATCTCTTGGTGCTAGTTCATGTGTAAAAAACGGCTGAATAGCTGGCAACAACAATACCTCAGGGTAAGAGAAAGGCAAACACCTAGACAGTGTGTCTATTGATAGTTAGCCACATGCTCCCACAGAGAGAGTGAGTGCTGTGCGACCTTCTCACTGTCGTGTGCCCTCCCCTCGGTCCGTAGGTCCAACACCGCCCACGACCCGGGGACCCAACCGGACTGGACTCGGACAGAGAGCCGTTGTCAGAACAGAACTGGACTGAAAGAGGATCCTATTCATTGACTATGACTTGGTATTGTTTTGTCGACTGGGACATTCTCTCTGGTGGTGTGCTGACTGTAGTGAATCGGTGGAGCCTATGGAAATGCAGGACAAAGATTTTGTGAAAGGCACATGAAGTGAACTTGATCTTTTCGGTTTGTATTAGGGTTTCCATTAGGGCGGCAGCGGCACAGAGATCCTTGAGTGACTTTGCAGGTTATAAGTGGTTATAAGTGGTCTCAAGTGAAGCTTCAGTAGGGGAGGGGTGGGCTCAGCTGGTGTCCACCCCCTTCTTTCTATACTGCAAACCTAAACTGGAGTGTATATTATGGCCTGGTTCGACATTGCAGCTAAAAAGCTGGGATTCCCCACTATCGAGCTGTTTGTGAAGGTAAGGTGTCTGGAGATTGGAGAAAATAGATTTTCCTTGCAACACACTTAACTTAGCAGAAACACCTCATAACAGAGATGTCTCACAGTCTTTGCCCAGGGGTTTTTAAGTTTCGAGAACTTATTTGGTGATATTGCAGGACATCTAGTGGATAGAGAAGGCTATTGAATGCTTTGTGTATTGTCTTTAAGTGATGGTGTAGTGATGTGTATGCATGACTTGATATGAATCATTTTGTCTGTGTGTGTGTGTTTGTGCGCATGTGTGCGTGTGTGTGCATGTGTGTGTGTGTGTGTGTGTGTGCGCATGTGTGCGTGTGTGTGTGTGTGCGCGTGTGTGTGTGTGTGTGCGCGTGTGCGTGTGTGTGTGTGTCTAGGCTGGCAGTGATGGTGAGAGCATTGGGAACTGTCCGTTCTCTCAGCGTCTCTTTATGATCCTGTGGCTGAAGGGAGTCATCTTCAACGTCACCACTGTTGACCTCAAGAGGTACTGCATACACACACACACAAACCCGCACACACATGCACACACACACACACACACACACACACACACACACACAAACCCGCACACACATGCACACACACACACACACACCCGCACACACACACACACACACACATACACACACACAAACCTTTTATTGTGATTTAATTTTGTCTTGGGTTTTGTTGTTCAGTAAAGTTTTAAAATCTGAATGTTTGGGGTTTTGTTGCCTAGGAAACCAGCGGACCTTCAGGAGCTTGCCCCGGGTACCAACCCTCCTTTTGTAACGTTCAATGGGGAAGTGAAGGTCGATGTGAACAAGATCGAGGAGTTCCTGGAGGAGCGGCTCACACCCCCACGGTACACACCCACTACCATATCGTCCAATCCAAGCCTGAAGTCCCACTGTATATTTATCCTTTCTGTCTAATCCTGAAGCCTGATATAATGTCCTCCTCACCAATCCCAATGTGTTATGTCTCTGACGTAGGTACCCTAAGTTGGCGGCAAAGCACCCAGAGTCAAACACAGCGGGTATTGATGTGTTTGCCAAGTTCTCAGCCTACATCAAGAACCCCCGCAAAGACACTAATGATGGTAAAATACCAGGTCAAGTGTGTGTGTGTGTGTGTGTATGGTTTTCTTGTGAGTATTTGTGTTTGTCTCTATGTTTGCTTACCCTGTGCTGCATCTTTGTGTGTGTGCTTGAACTGTATTGTGTGTGTGTGTGTGTGTGTGTGTGTGTGTGTGTGTGTGTGTGTGTGTGCGTGCGTGCGTGTGTGCGTGCATGCATGCGTCCATGTGCGTGTGCGCCTATGTGTGTGTGTGTGTGTGTGTGTGTGTGTGTGTGTGTGTGTGTGTGTGTGTGTGTGTGTGTGTGTGTGTGTGTGTGTAGCTCTGGAGAAGGCCCTGTTGAAGTCTCTGCGGCGGCTGGATGAATTCTTGCGGACTCCTCTGGTGGAGGAGATAGACGCCAACACCACAGACGACCTTCAGGAGTCGTCACGCTGTTTCCTGGACGGGAGCAATCTCACACTAGCCGACTGCAACTTGCTGCCCAAACTACACATCATCAAGGTACTGGACAATATCACTACACTGTAAAAAAAAAAAAAAAAAAAAAAAAACTACTGTGCCAACAACGAATTGCAATTTCAGTTTATTCACAATTGTATGTATAGAACTTCTTGGGGTCTATTCCATTCCTCTGATGTACATTTTTACGTTCACTCATAGTAATTGAAATGTTCCTGTCTGAACAATTCAGAATACTAACTCTACTGAATAAAGCGTAGTGTTCATGGACATTGGGTCTGATTGCACACAGCGCGTGCTGTAGTATATTGCTATGTTTAGCATAGATCTGGGATTGATTGCTATTGCCTCCGTAGCATTACATCTTGACAATGTTATCACCGATTGACTAGTGGGGTCTGGTTGTTGTTGAAATGGTGAATAAAGACGCACGCTGAACGTTGCTCCAGAGACCAGAGTCATTATTATTATAAAGTGTATCTTGTATGTCAGAGAGAACAACAAGACACAACATGGTGTCAGAAGATGTGACTTCTTCACAAATATAAGGAATTGCGAGGCGCCGTCGATCTACGCAGAAACTTTGTGGAGAACTATAGATAGCATAGCATAGCATATAGCATAGCTATCGACCCTGTGCGACGTTCGTAGTAGCTAGCGAGTGAAAGCAAAGCATGGAACAGTTCAAGCCTCCCGCGCCGCTCATGCTCTCTGGAAACGTGAGTGAGAATTGGCGTCGGTGGAAACAACGTTTTGAACTGTATATGATTGCCACTGGTGCAGATGATAAAGATGAGCATGTGAAAATAGCCATCATGCTGCACACCATAGGAGAAGAGGCATTAGAGGTATATAATACATTCACCATTGATTTTGAAGACCCAGCATACGAGACAATGAAAGAGATCATGGATGCATTTGAAGCATACTGTATCCCCAAAAAGAACATTGTTTTTGAACGTCACCAATTCTGGTCCCATTCTATGTCAGAGGGAGTTAGTGTCGACAAGTTTGTGACTGAACTCCGTCAGAAATGCAGAGACTGTGAGTTTGGTGCAGGTGAGAATGACACATTGAGAGACAAAATGGTGTTTAGCCTAACTGATCCTCGCATGAAAGAGAGACTATTGAGAGAGACAGACCTAACCCTGGACAGAGCACTAACCATATGCAGAGCTGCAGAAGCTGCCAAGTCACAGCTGCAAGCTATGGGGACAGGGCACGCAGACGCCCCAGTTCAAGCACTGTCCAGAGGAACTACTAGCTACTCTGAGATGAGAAGAGGATACAGAAAACAAAGATCGTCAGGAAGAGCAAATGAGCAGACGGACAGCACAAACACATGCGGGAAGTGTGGAGGGACACACCCGCCCCGCCAATGTCCTGCCTTCGGGACCACATGCCACAAATGCAACAAGAGAAACCATTGGTCCAAAGTGTGTGGCGCACCACAGCATGGGACAGTCACAGCAAGGGACGTCAGTCAACTTGAGAGCGAGGTAGATTCTTTATTTGTAGGCTCAGTGTTCTGTGTTAGGGTAGATAAGATCACGCAGCAGACAGACAACGCGTGGTACACCACAGTCAACCTCAGAGACACCCCGGTCAGATTCAAGCTGGACACAGGGGCGGAGGCGAACGTGCTTCCAATGTGCATTTTCGAGGAGATACCGGGGCCCCCACGACTAAAGCCTACACAGACACTTCTCATTGCCTATGGAGGAGCACGCCTGAAACCGAAAGGAACAGTGACATTCACGTGTGAGACACCCAATAGAGCAAGAGCAAATCTAGTTTTTTTTGTGACTGCACAGTCCACCACGCCCATTCTGGGCAGAGAAGCGTGCGAGACACTGCAGCTCGTGAGGAGAATAGAGACGCTTGCAGTCAAGGCACCAGCTACAAAAGAGGAGCTGGTGGAGCGGTACGCATCTGTCTTCAGTGGCCTGGGTGAGTTCCCCGGTGTGCACCACATACACACAGACCCAAGTGTGGCCCCAGTCGTCCACGGATGCAGAAAGATCCCAGTCAGTGTCGTGGACAGACTGAAAACAACCCTGAAAGAGCTTGTAAAAAAAGGACGTCATAGCACCTGTGACAGACCCGACCGAGTGGGTGAATAGCCTCGTCATCACTGAGAAAAAGAACGGATCACTGAGGGTGTGTTTGGATCCTCGTGATCTGAATGAGGCAATCAAGAGGCAGCACTACTCGATACCAACCCCGGAGGAAGTCCAGAGCAAGCTCTCTGGGAAGTCAATATTCACGATCCTGGACGAGAAGGACGGATATTGGCAGGTGAGACTTGACGAGCCATCATCTATGCTGTGCACATTCAGTACGCCGTGGGGAAGATTCCGCTTTAAGAGACTTCCTTTTGGCATCAAGTCCGCCAGCGAAGTTTTTCAGCAGAAAAACTGTGAGGCTTTTGGAGACATCGAAGGAGTCCATATCATCGCAGACGATATGATAATCGCCGCCGCCACAGAAGAGGAACATGATGGCATCCTTCACAAGGTCATGGAGAGGGCACAGAGAGCCAACGTCAAGTTCAACAAGGAAAAAATCCAGTACAAAATCAACACCGTCAGATACATGGGCCACGTCATTACACCAGAGGGAGTGAAACCGGATGACACAAAGGTGACGGCCATCAACAACATGCCGCCACCAGAGGACAAGACAGGGCTGCAGAGGCTGTTGGGGATGACGAGGTATTTGGCTCAGTATATCCCTGATGAAGCTTCAGTGACTGCCCCGCTCAGACAGCTGCTGAGGAGAGATGCAGCTTGGCAGTGGAACCATGAACATGATGATGCTTTAATCAAGCTGAAGTCAGCCCTCACCAACGCCCCTGTGCTGAAGTTCTATGACCAAGCCATGCCTCTCACCATACAGGCTGACGCGTCGAAAGATGGACTGGGAGCTTGTCTTCTCCAGGAGGGGAGACCGCTGTGCTATGCCTCACGAGCTCTCACAGAAGCTGAGAGAAACTACGCCCAAATAGAGAAGGAGTTGCTGGCGATAGTGTTCGCAGCCAAACGCTTCCACCAGTATGTTTACGGCAACACTGTTACAGTCCAATCTGATCACAAGCCACTTGAAGTGATTTTTAAGAAACACCTGAGCAAAGCCCCAGCAAGACTACAGCGCATGTTGCTCCAGCTTCAACGGTATGATTTGAAAATAACATACACGCCAGGAAAAGACATGCACGTCGCCGACACCCTTTCCCGCGCGTTTGTCACCGAACAGGCCGACAGTGGAAAAGAGGACCTCTTCGAGGAGAGAGTGATCCACACGATGGAGGCTACTGCTGCCATGAGCTCAGACATGCTCAAGATGCTCAAAGAAGCCACAGCAGCTGACGAGACACTACAGGCAGTGGCTGAGAGACACCGCAGCGGCTGGCCCCAAAGACGACGTAGTGTGCCCGCCAGTCTCTACCAATACTGGCCTCAGCGGCACATTATCCACATCAGGGACGGACTACTGATGACCGGCGACAGAATTGTGATTCCTCAAGCCGCCAGACAGGTGATACTAGAGAGACTACACCTCGCACATCAAGGTATCCAGAGGACAAAGGCACAGGCCCGACAAGTCGTGTACTGGCCGGGAATGACTCGTGACATCGACAACGCAGTGGAGAGATGCTCTCCGTGTCAACAACTCCAACCACAGAACCAGAGAGAGCCCCTCATGTCACATGATATCCCTGAGATACCATGGCTAAAGGTCGGGGCTGACATCTTTGAGCTCCAGGGCCAGTCATACCTTATCGTGGTGGACTATCTGTCCAAGTACCCAGAGGTGCTCCATCTACCTGACAAGACCGCTCACACAGTCATCCGCAAGATGAAAGCAGTCTACGCGAGGCACGGGATCCCAAAAGAGCTGGTAAGCGACCATGTTCCTTTTGCAAGTGCAGAGATGAGGGAGTTTGCAGCATCCTGGGGAATACAGCTCATTCACTCCAGCCCTGCATATCCTCAATCCAACGGTCTGGCAGAGAGGATGGTGAAGACGGTCAAACATGCACTCAAGAAAGCTTTGCAGACCAACATAGACCCCCATCTAGCCCTGCTAGCATTGAGAAACACTCCAATAACAGGCACAGATGTTTCCCCAGCTCAGGTGCTTATGGGAAGAGTACTACGAAGCACGCTGCCCTGCTCTACAGCTGTTCTACAGCCAGCTACCCCGAGAGGAGTTCATGCCAGGCTGAAAGATCTCCAAACCAGACAGGAGCACTACTACAACCGCAACTCACAGCCCTTACCTGAGTTTGCTCCTGGTGCAACGGTTCACATGGAAACGAGACGTGGATGGATGCCAGCCAGAGTCCTAAACCAACGAGAAGAGCCACGGTCATACAACGTGAGAAGCCCGTCTGGTGTTGTCTTCAGAAGGAACAGACGTCATCTCAGGCGTATTCATCCAAGTCTGCATCAAGAGAGAGATCCTGAGCCACTGGAGCAGCCTGCACCTGTGAGCCCGCTGGGAGGACCCCCAGAGTCACCGGATCATCCAGCTCAGCACCCGTCCTCCTGTGAGGGCGAGAGCTCCACTCCTACCTGCCGCACCAGAAGTGGCAGAGCTGTGGTGCTTCCGGCAAGGTATCAAGACTTTGAGATGGGCCAACGCTGAAGGTTGTGCTCCACCAGGGTTAAGTACTGGTGACCTCTGTCCCTTAGTTTAGTTAGTTACTAGATGATAGTTGGACACATTTAGAAAGTGTGTGGTATGTTTACAAGTTTGATTTTACTCCAAGTGAAAGTTCACAAGTTACTGGACAAGTTATAGAACGTATAACTTTTCAGAGACTAATTTTCAGTTGACCCAAGAGAGACTTTTAATGCTTAAAAGGGGGGATGTAGTATATTGCTATGTTTAGCATAGATCTGGGATTGATTGCTATTGCCTCCGTAGCATTACATCTTGACAATGTTATCACCGATTGACTAGTGGGGTCTGGTTGTTGTTGAAATGGTGAATAAAGACGCACGCTGAACGTTGCTCCAGAGACCAGAGTCATTATTATTATAAAGTGTATCTTGTATGTCAGAGAGAACAACAAGACACAACACGTGCGATCTCCTAAAAAAAAAACTCTTGATTTAATGCTTGTGTGGACAATAACTTGGTTACTTTCTTGATTTTTTTGTTTTGTTTTGTTGCATTGCTTTTTATTGCACCTTTCCCAATGTTATCGCCTGGTTACGCGTTACAGCTAGCTAACTAGTCACGGCCACTGTTAGATTCACGACTGTTGTTCGTTGTGTTGTTGTTGTTCATTGATTGGCCGCTTGGGCACAACTGATTTGCATATTAGCGGCCCCAAAGGATTCTGGGCCCAATTTATGTGAGTTGTGTGGGTCACACCGTGATTGAGTACAACGTTGTTAAATCTCATATTGAAATGGGATTCATGAGAATTTAGGCAAACCCAGATCATGAGGTTTGGTGTTTTGTTCATAGTGGCTTGATGGGCACTTTTGTAAATGACGGCATGCAAGAGCTATGCATGTTACCGAGGAGATTTCGGTGCAGGCATCATTTCATCATGGTCATTGTCGCTATGGAAGGCCAGCAAACGCAGGCCAGAAGGCCAGCAAACAGGCCAGAAGGCCACCTGTACTGTAGCAATGACAATAAAGACCATTCATTCATTCAAACACATGGCTCTGACATTTTTGGCATACCACAACGAGATTAATGGTTTGAGCCAGGCTGAACTGGACAGCATACTGGACAAGGGCAACAGCTTGTATGTCAGAACTGTAGAAGCTGCTAAAACAAAGAAAACTGTATCAACACCAGCACTTGACAATGGAAGAACTACCACTCATAGTTGATACTGACCAACATGAGTACAACGTTGTTAAATCTCGGAGTCGTCACGCTGTTTCCTGGACAGGAGCAATCTCACACTAGCCGACTGCAACTTGCTGCCCAAACTACACATCATCAAGGTACTGGACAATATCACTACATATTACTACGCTTTATTCAGTAGAGTTAGTATTCTGAATTGTTCAGACAGGAACATTTAAATTACTATGAGTGAACGTAAAAATATACATCAGAGGAATGGAATAGACCCCAATATGTTCTATACATACAATTGTGAATAAACTGAAATTGCAATTCGTTGTTGGCACATCTGGTTCGTTGGTATAACAGCAGCGCATGCGCACAAGGCATCTCAGAAACTCAACGCTTTTTAAAAAAGATATATTCTTATAGGAACGCCCACCTGGCGGGCAAAACAAATCTTTTTTCCGCTGCCTGTCAGATATTTTATCAGGTGTTTACCAAGTAGTTAGTTGTTTGACAAAATGCTGGATAGTTGCTGTGCAATCGGGTGCACTAACCGACGAGGAGACGACCCTGGGTTGTGCTTCTACAGAATTCCGTCAGAAAAAGAAAAGATTGTGGATTTGTGCTAACCCTAACCCTAAATGTGTTCATGGACATTGGGTCTGATTGCACACAGCGCGTGCGAACTCTTAAGAAAAAACTATTGATTTAATGCTTGTGTGGACAATAACTTGGTTACTTTCTTGATTTTTTTTGTTTTGTTTTGTTGCATGCAGACTGTATGAAGAGTTGTGAAACTGTGGTTTCAGTATTGAACATGGTGAGTTAGCAATCGTAAAAAACTGTAATTGTTAAAGAAATAATGAAGGAATAGCCCACACCTGTCCATGAAACAGCCTTTGAGTCAATTGTCCAATTACTTTTGGTCCCTTGAAAAAGAGGGGGCTACATATTACAGTTTTTTACGGTCGCTAAGTCACAGTGTTCAATACTGAAGCCACAGTTTCACAACTCTTCATACAGTCTGCATTAGTAACACTCATGTTGGCCAATGACTTCATTCATGTCTCAAAAGAAGCTCGTTCAACCACACACTGTCAACAATGTTCACTCAGAAACATACACTGTCATTCATAACATTCTGACTTACAAAACACTAACAACAGGGAGCATTACATAGTTTGAATGATTTTCACAATAATGAATATTTCATTATAAAAATGGTTTGATTTATAGTAATCATAGACAGAATAGTTGACTGTACAACTGTAAAGTATTAGGCAACAAGAATGAATCAGAAATGCCGCAATTTGCTTCTATCCTTTATTCTATCTTTTGCTTCTATCCTTTATTCTATCTTTTATATTTTTGTTCAGTATCTTTGCATGAAGTTACGGTACATTTACTTCAAAGTACACTACATTTACTTGTGTAAAATGAAAAGTGAAAAATAAAGTGGAAGATGCAAAGTTCAAATAAAAAATAAAAACAGAAATTCCAGGGCTACAATACAATAGCAATCACACCAAAAATGTCTCACTCCTGAGGGTTTTGGTCCACCCTCTGGTCTGCATCTGGTCACATCTAATGTCTTCCCTGGCAATGCATCTAGTCTATTTAATTTCATTATTCTGCTAATATTTTCTAGACATTTCAATATGATTACTGCAAATAGTGAAAATACCACCGCTCATCCGTTATCAGACTTTGCTGAGGTGCTGGAACTGAAGAGTATCAATAGAGTGCAAAATAACAGCATCTGCACACTCAAACACTGTGCAAAAAAACAGTTTATTGCGAGCTTTCTGTCATATATGATAGGAATATGATTACTGCAAAATTGCACCAAATAATTCATGTTAGCAATGAAAAAATGTGTTGCAAATACATAGTATTTTGCAAGTGGGGGAGTTTCAATGAGAGAAGTGTTATGGATTTTGGAGAACGTAGTCATTGAATGCATTCTGTATGAAAACAATGCACAAATCACAGAGAAAGAGTCACAGTTTTGTTCACATGGGCTTCTGCTCTGCTGACTGTATGAAGAGTTGTGAAACTGTGGTTTCAGTATTGAACACTGTGACTTAGCGACAGTAAAAAACTGTAAATAGGTGTAATTCCTAAACCCTAAATCCTCAAATTAAAGCTGAGAGTATGCACTTTAAGCCCATATTCATTATATAACTGGAACTTGAATATGTTTTGGTAAACGTTTGCTACTTTTGCTTTTTTTTTTGCACAAAAAATGCTAAAATAACAACAATTCTGCCAGAGTCCAAATGTATATATATATATATATGGACCTAACTGTATAGGGGCTACTTCCTAGCCTCCTTTATAATCTGACCTGTGTCTTTTCTGTCTTGTCCAAGGTGGTGGCCAGGAAGTACCGTGGCTTTGAGATCCCAACAGAGATGACGGGGGTGTGGCGATACCTGAACCATGCCTACCAGAGGGAGGAGTTTACCAGCACCTGCCCCGCCGAGCGTGAGATCGAGTTTGCTTACCTGGACGTGGCGAAAAAAATAAAATAACGAGAGGGAGTAACGCAGAGGGAGGCGGGAGGAGGAAGATATGGAGGGAGGAGGGAGAGGAAGGTCCAATTCCAAACCAGTCCCTCTAACTTACACCTTACACCTTGATAGCTGCCACTTGTAGATTTGGACAGAGGGGTTCAATGGAGCACTTACACTACCCTAGTCTATCAGAGGGCCAAAAATAATTTAGGAATTGGTTTGAAATTAGACTTGTATGTAAGTCGTGTGTGTGTGTGTGTGTGTGTGTGTGTGTGTGTGTGTGTGTGTGTGTGTGTGTGTGTGTGTGTGTGTGTGTGTGTGTGTCTGTGTCTGTGTGTGTGTGTGTGTGTGTGTGTGTGTGTGTGTGTGTGTGTCTGTGTCTGTGTCTGTGTCTGTGTCTGTGTCTGTGTCTGTGTGTGTGTGTGTGTGTGTATCCTTATATACTCGCTGGTTGGGTTGGGTTGCACAGTGCTCATATGTATTGTTTACTGTCTGGTGTGTCACTATGCTATTTCATATCCAGTCCTTTACCACATGCAATGGCAGGGCCAACCTTTTGGAGAGGCATGTAGTCAGTGCACATTCTTGAACCAACATTAAACTAATCCACTTATTCACTAATGCTATAATGCATGATAAGGACATAAAGCAGCTACTGTATAAACATTCATTAGGCTTATGAAGCATTGTATGTGTTATTTTAGGTAACTGTATTTTGAAGTTATAGCACAGATATAGCACACACAAGCCATCATTATTTTGTCAATAACCAACACTATAGCATTGGCCACAACATGTACCTGATACAGTAGGCTATATATTGAAATCATGAACAGATACAGGTATCTATACCCCAAAATATTTTTCTTCTTTCATTAGTTTTTGTCTGTCTCTATTTTGCTAAGTATCTACGGGTAATTCAAAGAATGACTAGCCAAATGTTTTGAGGTCAAGGCCTGACTATGTAGTTATGAGCGTTTTCTACTTTTACATTTATAAAAGATTAATCGGTGTGAATGTTGTTAAAGTACCAATGAATATAACCCAGTTCTCAAGTATACATTTTCCTGTAACACTGTTATGTGTAGAAAGTTATTGCTGACAGGTTGACTGTGGGTTGGGCTTGCTGTGGAGAAGCTCATTGGATGGCAGAGGAGGTTGGGTCTTTAAGTCACATTGATTGGTTCCCCCAGAGCTAATTATAACCAACCAGGAGGGTGTTGTGACTTGATTTTGTGTCCCCTGGTTGTAGCAAGTTGACAGAGAATAACCTTTAACCTAGAATATTGAAAGTTTGGCAAACGCTACTATACGAGGTTTCCGAAGATTAATCATGAGATTGTGTCATTTCAATTAATGTATAACAGAGTTGTGTGTGTCCCACAGAGGCCAAGTAATGCGACAAAGAGTAAAAAGTGTGACCAATTATCCCATATCTTCCTGAACATGCAGGTAGAATGGACGTCCATTTTGATTGTGGCGTATCGTGAGTTTAGAATTCTAAGGTTCTATCTCCGTTTAGGGTAGTTCAGAGATATTGAGCGTCAAAGTTTTACATTCCATTATGTTCTGTGAGATGGAACCTTTGTATTTTATGAATTACTAACTCAAAAATGTCAACATTTTAAAAATGACACCACACAGGCATTAATAAACACCTAATGGATCAGATTATGTAAAAAACTAAATTTTGACAAAAATGGAGATAGAACCTTATATGTCTAACGTCACGGTATGTGTGTAGCTATGCACCAAACGAACACTGTCACAACCCTGTGTACTCCACACACACACACACACACACACACACACACACACACACGCACACACACACACACACACACACACACACACACACACACACAGCCTTATGATCCTCTCCAGAGGACTCTTTAATAAACTGAAAAATTGTGTTTGTGTTTTTCCAGTTTCTTGTCTGTGTCTTCTGTTAGTCATCAGTTAAATTATGTTCCACTTTATAGTCAGGTAAATCACCTGGGCCTAAACCCCCAAACCAGGTTAAGTGCCAATAAAAGTCTACATAAAAGTCTTTAGGAGGAAACCTCCTGCCTTGGGGGAACCAGATTTGGAGGAGAAGCTGTGTGAGGTTGTCTATGGAGGACCAGGATAACAACAGTTGTGGCCACACACACACACACACACACACACACACACACACACACACACACACACACACACATAGTTGACATCACATAGGGACATCCAGTATATAGTAAAATATAGAATATGGCCACTTTTGAGGTAGAGTACAGTACTATTAAAACATACACCAAATTTAGATTTTGGGGTGAACTATCCCTTACCCCCAGTAACTTGTTTCTGTGGCAACACTGCAACCGCAATCCTTTTCTGGAAGCTTAAATGTAAAAGCCCTAATATCAACAACCCTGGTTTACAGGGCTAGAGTACACATGGCCACCATGGAGACATCCACCGCTGGAATCTCAGACCGTCTTAAGAGTGTGGGAGTAATACAGTATTCTGTGTGAAAGCTCAATGGCAGAGAAAGAGATATGTTTAGATTGTGAAATATATAACTTGTACACATCTGCAAAATAACATTTAACATTTAATAGTATACTGCATCAGTCCTGAAGCCTTGTAAAACACCTAACCTCTGATATCCTGTACTGTACTGTACTGTACTCCACAAAGGCAATAACAATATCTTTGGCCTTATCGTAGTTCTAAGCTGTGGAGTGTCTAGAAAGAGTGACTGACCACAACTCACCAGTACAGCGTCTCCACCAACTAGTTGGGAAATACTTTATTACTTTAAAATTCTAATTCTAATTATAGGCATAACATTTACTTGAATGTTTTGCCCAGCCAAGTACGTTGTTCGTTTTATTAAATGTATTATTCTTTTATATTAGTTATTACAAATAGTATACAAATACCTATAGTAGGCACTTTCTATTTTAGTCAAAGTTTTACTGAAATTCATATTCTCGTAAGTCTCCTGCTCCATCAGCCCATTTTAGTGGTAAACTGCATACTGCATATATGTAATATAGTACATTTTTCATAATTTGGTTTTAAGAGACTAGAAAGGTAAGACCTACAGCAGCACTAGTGAACTAGATTGAGGACTCAAGAAAAAACTTGAATCGTCCGCATTTGACACAATATTTAAGCCCTTTATTATTATTATTATTATTATTATTAGATCTGTTATTGGATATGAATTTAGTTGATATTTGGGAAATATCCAGAGCCTTCCTCTGCTATTTTGGACATTTCATAATGAACAACTAAGAGAAATGAATGTAGAAAAATAAAGTTGTCTTTATTGTCATGGTTTGTCATGCAACAGGTCATCTTTATTAGAGCTGGCACACAGCGTGTCTCTCTCTCTGAAGGGTTAATAGGCTTTGATGCACACAGGCACAAGTTGATTTGTCAGTACTGTTATTGATAAGCCAATAAAAAGGTTGGTGGTGTTGGCGCCGGCCTTTCCGATACTTCACCGTGTTGGTTGCCTGGCACCAGGGTCAGGGGGAAGGCGAAAAGGAAGGGTTTTTTGTGGGGTTGGTGGAGGGGCGTGGGGGTGTTGGAGAATCAGTTTTGGGAGCAGTACTTCCAGAAGCATACTGGTGAGGAGACAAAGAGAGAGAGAGAGAGATTCTAAGAGACAGGATTTAAATAATATACCCCATCTTCTTCAAATTCCCTAAATGTGACCAAACAAAACTACAGTGAGCACCATCTCTGAAGTGATATCCAAGGGTTGCATTGTGCTGGAGCCACAAATGGCCAAAATTACAGATTTTTTTTTTTTTTTACAAAGGTAAAATAGATAATGGCTCTTCAACATTGAGGACAGTTTCGTAGCTTAAGTCCAACAATGTTTAATTATCATGTACCTTACATAAACAGCTTACATTGGGGTGTATCATGTGCAGCATGTACTGTATCAAAGATGAAATGTTCAAACTGTGAGAGCTGTACAATTATTAATTACCTTGTTTATTTGTCACAAAAAGTGAATTAGATTTGGCTAAATTGCTCCAGAACACTAAATAGATTTCAGTCCAAAAATAAAAACTGGCACCTGCACATGTTTTTTTTTTTTAAGGCTCTTCCACCTCCTGAACCCCAGGGCCTATTCTTCTGGATCAGAATGAAGCAGATTCTGTTTTGCTATCCAGGAACAGATCAAACTGTCTGATTTCCCCTACACTACTCAAAATCTGCCAGATACATGTGATCCTGGATATCAAAAAAAAAGAATCTGGGTCATTCTGATACTGGGCCATGGTGATAACATATGTTCTGCTCTCACCTCTCTTATTGGGCTTTTTGGGCGGGAGGGACTTCTTGAAGGAGCGTCCAGTGAGGCTGCTGGGGACGGCAAGGTCAGTGCTGGCCCTGGACGCAGTAACACCATCCTCCAGAGGAGGCACTGTGGTGGCCCTTACACTGACCTCAACAACCACCTGAAGGCAGAGAAGAAGTAAACGTTTACTTCTAGCCAGGTAGAGGTCCTTCTCATGTAAACATTTACTAATGACAGGTATTTTACAAATGACAGGTATTGTGTAGCACATTCTGTTTCGAAAGTGTTTTAGGTGACAGACACCTCTAGGGCATGGAGAGGCCCCATACTGGTGTGAACCAGGTTTACCTCTGGAGTCAGCTAGTAGCACAACAGTCATGAAAACATACTTCTCAAAATCACAATGTCTGTCATTGTTCAATCAAACACATGATCATAAACACAATCAACAATACTTACAGTTTTACTCTTCTTTCCTGAATTCTTGCCATTTCCTGGAATTGAGAGAAAAAGAAAGGTTTGATCCTTGTTTTTGTAAGTAGTACATTACTGTGGAAAGTGTGTTTGTAAGAGCAGGGCATGGGTGGGAGGGATTGCGGGGTGTGCTTGTGCTTGTGTGTGTCTCACCTCGTGGCATCATGGTGATTCGTGTGCCCAGGGTGCTGTCGATCTTCCTATGGAGTTCCTCCAGGGCTGATAGCATCTTCAGCATCTGGGCTCGTCTACTTGGACTACTCGTCACTGAATCCATCTTCAGTCGTCTGTCATCCACAGCGCTGGAGGCTGTAGCTGTTTTTCCCCGACCACTAGGAATGGCTGTCCTCAGCATCAGCTTCAGTTGGTTGTCAGTCTTGTGTTCTGCTGGCTCTGTTCTCACATGGGAAGTTGAGTCGCTGGTAGATGGAACTGGTGGTTGACTGTCTCCTGAAAGAAAACACATTAATCATATGTTGTAGTTATCAGCCTATTTTTTCTTTTCGTCAAACTTCTGTGTCATACTTCATAAACAATAAACATTTAAATTT
>NC_137688.1:37974662-37979662 GCF_963989245.1 Nansenia antarctica
AGCACATTTAGCAGAACATAGACAGATTTCTGCAAGAGATTATATCAAGAGAGAGAGAGAGAGAGAGAGAGAGAGGAGAGAGAGAGAGGAGAGAGAGAGGAGAGAGAGAGAGAGGAGAGAGAGAGAGAGAGGAGAGAGAGAGAGAGAGAGGAGAGAGAAAGAGAGAGAGAGGAGAGAGAGAGAGAGAGGAGAGAGAGAGAGGAGAGAGAGAGGAGAGAGAGAGAGAGAGGAGAGAGAGAGGAGAGAGAGGAGAGAGAGAGAGGAGAGAGAGAGAGGAGAGAGAGAGAGGAGAGAGAGGAGTGAGAGAGATAGAGGAGAGAGAGAGAGGAGAGAGAGGAGAGAGAGGAGAGAGAGAGGAGAGAGAGAGGAGAGAGAGAGAGAGAGGAGAGAGAGAGAGAGGAGAAAGAGAGAGAGAGAGGAGAGAGAGAGAGAGAGAGGAGAGAGAGAGAGAGGAGAGAGAGAGGAGAGAGAGAGAGAGAAAGAGGAGAGAGAGAGAGAGAGAGAGGAGAGAGAGAGAGAGGAGAGAGAGAGCGAGAGAGAGGAGAGAGAGAGAGAGAGAGATAGAGAGAGAGAGAGAGAGAGAGAGAGAGAGAGAGAGGAGAGAGAGTGGAACCTGAGTGTAAGGAGAGAAAAAGGAGAGGAGGAGTGAGTGACAGAGAGGAAGCAGAGAGGACCCGCGGGACCGAGGCGAGAGAGGAGCGAGGGAGTGATAAAGGAGAATAAGGGAAGAGTAACAGAGAGGCAGGATGGACAGAGGAGGGAAGGAGAGGAGAGGAGGGGAAGGTCAGAGCTGAGAGGAGAGAGGAGAGAGAAAAAGAAAAGAGCGATTTGTTTTCAGTGAAATGTGAGCATTCTCCCCACTTAGCAGCGACGCAGCCCTACAGCGGAATCTATTACCATGTGTCAGGACGAAACCAGAGACAGGGAACACAATAAGGGCACGACCTGAACGTGCGTGTGTGTGTGCACGTGCGCGCACATGTGTGTGTGTGTGTGTGTGCACGTGTGTATGTGTGTGCGTGCGTGTGTGTGTGCGTGATTGTATTGGTTTAATTTCTTGATTGTGTGCATTGGATGTGTAGATATGTGTGTGTTTACTGCATGTATATCATTATGAAGGTAGTAGTCTGAGTGATGGAATAGGTTGTTCATATTGCAATGATAAAAGATGATGGTTATGGAATCAAAAGCAATGTAGCTTTGACTGTTTTTGAGTATTATTGTGTGTGTGTGTGTGTGTGTGTGTGTGTGTGTGTGTGTGTGTGTGTGTGTGTGTGTGAGGTCTGCTCTGAGGGCAGCCCAGTTGTCACTCTATACCCCATGGACTCTGTGGCTCACCAGAGGCCAGTGTGGTTCAGAGAGGTTTCGAAACCTCTGAAACCTCCAACCACATTGTGTGTGTGTGTGTGTGTGTGTGTGTGTGTGTGTGTGTGTGTGTGTGTGTGTGTGCGTGCGTGTGTGTGCGCATGTGTGTGCGCGCGTGTGTGCGTGTATGTGTGTGTGTATGTGTGCGTGCGTGTGTGTGCGCATGTGTGTGTGTGTGTGTGTGTGTGTGTGTGTGCATGTGTGTGTGTGTGTGCAGGGCCGTGCACAGGAGGGTGGGTGGTGGCCGAAAGGGGGCAATGGCGCCTGCCCCTTTGCCCTGCCACTCAAGTGCCCTCCTGCATGGTGTTCATTTTCTTATAGAAAAATGGTTGTCAGTGAAGGATGGGCTCATCACATTGCTCCCAGATATGACTCAGATAGATCAAAGATCAATATGATTCTAACGACCCTAGCCTGCTGTGGGTGGCACACTCGCTTTGTTAGTGGGACACCCCAGGTTCACTCCCTGCTGGAGTTGCATTCTTACTTTACTTAGGCCTTTAAATTCCCTAGGGAACATAGGCCATCGAGCCTCTCCGATCCAGTTGTTGCCATAACAGCCCTTCCGCCTTCATCTCCTGTTCTGTGGATCTTCTCCAGGTGGTTCTAGGTCTTCCTCTCTTCCTCCTGCCTTGTGGGTTCCGTGTTAGAGCCTGCTTTGTGATTGATTTGTTTGGTCTTCTGAGTGTGTGGCCTATCCAGTTCCATTTTCTCCTCCTGATTTGGATTTCTATTGTTTCTTGTTTGGTGAGTTCCCACAGGTTGCTGTTTGAGATGGTGTTGGGCCAATAGATTCCCAGGAGGCGTCAGAGGCAGCAGTTAATGGATGTCTGTAGTTTGTTGAGTATGTTGGTGGTTGTCTTCCAGGTTTCAGATCCGTAAAGTAGACTGGACTTGACATTTGAGTTGAAGACTTTTAGTTCTTAGTGCTAGGTTTTTTTGTTTTCCAGATTTTGTTTAAGATGTTAAATGTTGTAGTTGCTGTTGTAGTTGCATGCTATACCCTAATTATATATACATTATATAATTGTATATACATATACACCAATATATATTGGTGTCAGCAGTGGGATTGCAGCCATTTGGATATTGGAGTGGTATAGGGACTTGAGGTAGTGAAACTTAGGGACACCTGAACGTCTCCTGAACAGAGGGTCTACTTCAGTGTAACGACCATAGCCTTAATTAATGTGTTTCAGCACTGCTAGGTGAGTTAACTCTATCAGCTCTTTGAGAGACAGGAGACCTGGGTTCAGTTCTAGCTAGAGGCTAACACTCTGTTCCCCCCCGCCACCCATTCATTACAAGCCCCCCAATATGCAGGGCCACTGGGTCGGGTAGTGTTGTGCTGTACAGGTTTACAGAGCTGGGAAAACTATCCTCTGAGATGGGAGAAAAAGGTCTATAACATCAAACAACCATGTCAATTCCATGGGGAAAAAGTACACGCAGGAGGAAAAGATGGAGATACAGGAGAGTAGAGGAGAAGAGAGGAGCTGGAGGGGGTAGTCGAGCAGGGAGTTTGGAAAAGAGTAGATGAAAGGGTAGGGAGTTTTAGGAGATGAGAGGAAGAGAAGTGAGGAGAGAGCCGACTGACGTGGACACGACGGGTCCTGAAGGATATGGAGGGGGACAGCACGGTGATTGGTGTGTATTAGCAGACACTAATGGTTGGCCCATCGATGGGGTGTGTAACACGATCGCCTGTTTTTTAGTGCTAACTGCTGCACTCCCGCTACGCCATCAATCATTCTCGCACTCCCACTGCTGCCCCCCGACGCACAACGCTAAATATTTAATCACCCCCGAAAAGACAGGGAGAAAGGAAAACAGAGTCAAAAAGTGATGGAAAGAAATACAAAAGAGATAAGCCCAGTTTACCCTTTCTCTCACACACCCAAACCTCTTACTCTCTATTGGCTTCTTTCTCTCTCTCTCTCTCTCTCTCTCTCTCTCTCTCTCTCTCTCTCTCTCTCTCTCTCTCTCTCTCTCCCTCTCTCCCTCACTCTCCCTCCCTCTCTCTCTTTCAATCACTCACTGTCATCTTCTTTTTTCCATGATCTGCATCGAAAACATAGAGAGCAAAGAGAGAAAATAGAGAAGATAGAAATACAAACTTTAGAGATGGTGTTCATCCCCTTTCTCCCTTCCTCCCCTGCCCCCCCCCCCCCCCCACCCCTCTCTTGCTTCCCCAAATATCCCCCCCCCCCCCGCCCCCGCCCCCCCCGCCCCCCACCCCTCCCTCCTCCCACAGTCAGATGCTACCTGAGCCTGGGTCTCCAGTGTCAGGGCAGCTGTAATTAAGGGATGTGTTACTACACACACCAGGGTGTCAGGTGACCGAGGGGGAGATACCCAGCACTCTGGGTCCTGTTCTCCTGTTCTCCTCTAGAACCCCGCTCCCCCATTAACACAGATGAATTATACATACACCTCACCGCAAGGGGGAGAGGGCTGGAGCGAGAAGGGAGGCAGGTGGGTGGGTGGGGGGAGAGGGAAGGGAGGGATGGAGGGAAGGAGAAGGGAGACAAGTGGGTGGGGGAGAGGGAAGGGAGGGACGGAGGGACGGAGGGAGGGAGAGAAAGAGAAAGAGAGCAAGCGAGTGTCTTAGAACGAGGGAGAAGATAGGTTCTAAAGAGAGAGAGAAAGAGCACCCACCCTCGCTGACCCCATCTCATGAACCCCCCCACCCCCAACCCCCTCCCTCTCCGGGACTCCCCTCTGTTGGAGTCATCTCTCTTTATGAGTGATGCTGTGGGAAGGACAGTAATATCCACTGATCCACTCTTATGCCTGATTGATGGGCACTTTAGTGAACTGGCTGCTGGGTAATAGAAGAACAGAGGACGACAGAAAAATGAGCCACAGGCAGATTGTCCTTCCATGGACTCTGGAATGTTCTGGCAAAAATAACGATGCTCTTACAATGTACTTTAATCACTGTAAACCGGAGGCGCAATGTTGGTCTAAATCCGAAAGGAACTCCCTCGAGTCTAGGGGAGGTAGGTTTCACTAGAGGAGGTAGGGCTCTCACTTACTGTGTTGGCACCAGCAATGATATCAAACAATGTTAGCGAGTTAAGCGACGAAAGTTAAGCGACAAAATTAAAGGAGAGTTATTTAGTCAAAAACAAGACACGACAAATCTAGAAAGTAATTTCAAGGTAGATATGAGGTGAAACAACATACACACAAGATGTATGCTCAAATTCCCTTTCTCCAGCCCTGTTAAGCTTATGGGAACATATGAGTGGAAGCTGGGGGAGGTAGAAATTGGAGGACAGGCTCATTCTAATGAATGGAGCTGAATAAGTATGTAAGTAATAAGTAAGTAACATGTATGTTTGATACCAATCCTCATTCCATTCCATGCATTACAATGAGCCCGTCCTCCGATTTCTACCTCCACCAGCCTCCTCTGAAACATACGTCTTAAACTTAAATGACCTTATTGAGTTGAATAAGGCCTTATAGATCTGGCCTTAGCCTTGCTTCCCCTGAATGATCTATTCATAGTGTGTCTCCATGGCATTATGAGAGAAACATTAATACCCAGGAAGTATCAGATTCCCTCCAGACTCAGAATACAGACGACACACCTGACAATACCTGTAAGCATCAAACAGAACCTTCTG
>NC_137688.1:37984662-37987162 GCF_963989245.1 Nansenia antarctica
TGACCGTCTGTCTGTCTGACCGTCTGTCTGACCGTCTGTCTGTCTGTCTGTCCGTCTCTCTGTCTTTTTGTCTTTGTACCGTAGACACCTGCTTCCAACAATGCCTCCTTGTATGTCTGCCGGTCTCTCTTTACCTGCAACAAGACATTACACCAGTGTGTCCGTCTGACTGTACTCTATTGTACGTCTGTGAGTCTGTCTATCTTTACAGCATGAGCGACCTCTCTAGAAATGGTAAAGACCACTGAATCATCTAGGCACAGGGCCTCTACGTTGTGTCGCATGGCCAAAAACAGCTTACCTGTCCTCCGGCTTGTGTGGTGCCAGACCACCTGGTTGGGCCCATTCAGTGTGTGTGTGTGTGTGTGTGTGTGTGTGTGTGTGTGTCAGCGGTCTAGTGTTGAGCTAAGTGGCAGGACGCTCAGGCCAGGTGCTCCTCTCAGCTGCTCCTCCGCTCGGTGAATGGCCGGTCTCCCTCCGAGTGGCGGCCAGGTCTTACCCAGCCCGGAGGTAACCTCTGGACCGCACATCGACCTCTGAACCTCCGGTTTATCTTTATGACCACTTTATGACCGCTAACACAACCCCACAGAGGACACTGATAGAGGAGAGGTGGAGTAAGAGTTACCCCCCCCCCCCCCCCCCCCACACACACACACACACACACACACACACACACCCCACACCCGCCCCCCCACGCCCTGCCCTGGTCACATGCAGTTGTTAATGACATTAACGAGAGGATACAGTATATACGTTGCTATTTGAACATCATGCAATCGTAGAGGCATTACCGTGTGATGTGTGAGATGAACTCCCTCGTTAGATCCTGGGCCATGTGCTGCAGTAGCACTTAGTACTTTGTGCTGCTGATTTCAGACATACAGTAAATAAGCAAGACAAGTAACAACACAAACATATAGTTCCACATGAACAATACAATGGGTTGGTTTTATGGATGCAGATTAAGGCTAATCCTAAAGTAAAGAGAATCCTCAATCGAGATTTTCCATTGCGAGTGTGATTTAATCCTGGACTAGTCTTAAACAAGGGTTAGGCTAGTCTGTGAAACAAGAAGTGTGGTGGTTTGCCTCAAGGTATTCATTTTAATAAACCACTCAGGGCTTTCCATGCCTGAGCAAATGTGAACTCTGAACATGTGGTCTGATATGGTCTGCCTCTCTCTCTCTCTCTCGCTCTCTCTCTCTCTCTCTCTCTCTCTCTCTCTCTCTCTCTCTCTCTCTCTCTGATCTCCCCTTTGGTGTTGGCAGTGCAGAGGGATTTGTGGTTAGCTTGCTCCATAGAAACACATGGGATGGTATACAACACACAATAAACACTCCATTCACTGAGGCATCTGAGGAGCACCACACACACACACACGCACGCACGCACGCACGCACGCACGCACGCACGCACGCACGCACGCACGCACGCACGCACACACACACACACACACACACACACACACACACATACACATACACACACACACACACACTGACATTACCATTTCTATGAAGTTGAACTACACTAAAACCTGTACTTTTATGGTGTCCCACTGTTACCGATAATCCAATGTACAGCACCTCCAGAATCTGCTGCGTCTGAAAAGACTTCAATGGAGAAAAGGCATTAAACTTCATTAAAGAGCGGCTGCTCAGAAAAGTTTGGACATCCCTTAATCGTCCCAATAATAAGCACCATATAGTAGAGTTACAGTCCGCTCCACTAACAAGGCAATTAAACAAGAGTTGGCAGGCATACAGACATCCCCCCCATCCCCCCCCCCACCACCCCTCCATCCCGTCTCAATCCCCCCCCCCCCCCCCCGCAGCCCTGCCAGTGCCAATGTCTAATAGAGCCTTGGGAGCTGCCCCTCGGAGAGATTCAATTGGATTGGAAGCCAATCAATCATGTGGAGTATTGACCTGTGATTGGATTTGGCCCGGCATGTCAGGGCCCTGTTTGATTTTAGCTCCGGCCCAATGAAGGTGGATGTGAGGGTTTATTACTGTGGATGGGACGCATGGAGGGCTGTCATACAGTACAGACTCACACACACACACACACACACATGCACGCAAGAGCGTGCATACACACACACACACACACGCATGCACGCATGCATGCAAGAGCGCGCGCACACACACACACACACACACACACACACTTGCACGCAAGAGTGCACACACACACACACACACACACACACACACACACAAATGCACGCAAGAGTGCACACACACACGCACATGCACGCAAGAGCGCACACACACACACGCACACACATGCCCGTAAGAGCACACACTCACACACACACACACACACACACACGCATGCAGACACTCACACATACATACACTACATTATATTTCTATATTCTACATTCTATTCTATATTCTACATTGGTTGGTGAAAGAACGCTACACAAAAAACTGAAATTCACAATTCCCTAGCAACAGGAGGCTGGAGAATGCTGGAGAATGTCTAGTCTTTA
>NC_137688.1:38009662-38017162 GCF_963989245.1 Nansenia antarctica
AGCCTGCTGGTTTTGCTTTTCCTCAGTCACTACCCAGCCAAAATCAGTGGGAACTATTTTCCGAGTGTGTGTGTGTGTGTGTGTGTGTGTGTGTGTGTGTGTGTGTGTGTGCGTGCGTGCTAGCATGCGCGCGTGTTTGTGTGTGTGTATGTGTGTGTGTGTGTGTGTGTGTGTGTGTGTTTACGTGTGTACGTGCGTATGTTTGCCTCCATGAAAATTCAGCACTGGTCAGTCTCCTACAGCGAAGTATGCAGTCTTATGCCTTTCCAATATGATGACTTTATCATCGGTCTCACGCCAGGGCATTCATGTGTCTGCTGAGGGGAGTGTGTCGACACATCCAATAGTGTGTAAGGATGTACCTCCGCTGCCTGCAGTCCACCAATCATCTCAATATGTGTCTATAAGGAGCTACTGTTGAAGTCGGACGTTTACATACACCTTAGTCAAATAAATTTATACTCAGTTTTTCACAATTCCTAACATTTAATCCTAGTAAACATTCCCTGTCTGAATGTGAAATGTCAGAATCATAGTAGAGAGAATGGTTTACTTCAGGTTTTATTTCTTTCATCACATTTCCAGTGGGTCAGAAGTTTCATACACTTAGTAAGTATTTGGTAGCATTGCCTTTAAATTGTTTAACTTGGGTCAAACATTTCAGGTAGCCTTCCATAAACTTCCCACAATACGTTGGTGGAATTTACAGTTCTACCCACACATGTTCTGTAGGATTGAGGTCAGGGATTTGTGATGGCCACTCCTTGACTTTATTGTCCTTAAGCCATTTTGCCCCAACTTTGGAAGTATGCTTGGGGTCATTGTCCATTTGGAAGACTTTTGCGACCAAGCTTTAACTTCCTGGCTGATGTATTGAGATGTTGCTTCACATAATCTTCCTCCCAATGATGCTATCTATTTTGTGAAGTACACCAGTCACCTCCTGCAGCAAAGCACCCCCACAAAATGATGCGTCCACCCCCGTGCTTCACGGTTGGGATGGTGTTCTTCGGCTTGCAAGCCTCCCCCTTTTTTTCATCAGACCAGAGGACATTTCTCCAAAAAGTAAGATCTTTGTCTCCATTAGCAGTTGCAAACCGTAGTCTGGCTTTTTTTTAATGACGGTTTTGGAGCAGTGGCTTCTTCCTTGCTGAGCGACCTTTCAGGTTATGTCGATATAGGACTTGTTTTAATGTGGATATGAATACTTTTGTACCTGTTTCCTCCATGATCTTCACAAGGTCCATTGCTGTTGCTCTGGGATTGATTTGCACTTTTTGCACCAACGTATTTTCGTCTCTAGGAGACAGAACGCGTCTCCTTCTTGAGCGGCATGACGGCTGCGTGGTCCCAATGGTGTTTACTTGCGTTTGGAAAGATGAACGTGGTACCTTCAGGAGTTTGGAAATTGTTCCCAAGGATGAACCAGACTTGTGAAGGTCCACAATGATTTTCTGAGCTCTTGGCTTGTTTTTGTTTTTTTTCCTGTGCAAGCCTCTGGAATAATGATGCAATAGTGATGCACAGTTCATCTCTGGAGCATAACCAGAGGACCCTATTATCAGGTTAAATACACTCTCTTTGGTGTCTCGTAACCAGAGGAATACCAGCCATGTTCCCTCAGACCAGACCTGGGATACGCCTTGACCTGTCCAGCAGGGTCAGTCAACCACAAACTCAGATTTTCCCCCACAGAAGGAAGAGAGAAATGGAGGAATAGAGTTAGAGAGAGATGGTGGAGAGAGAAAGAGAGCTACAGAGATGGAGGGGGAGGGAAAGAGAAGGGGAATTCTCACAGTTTGCTGCGTTGTCTGTCTGAGAGTTGACTGGTCACTGAATCATCCGCCCACTCACACAGGAATCCCAGCAGGTGTCCTCAACCTCCCTCTATCCCTCCATACCCCTCCTGCCCTCTGTCCCCCCCCCCTCTCTCTCTCTCTCTCTCTCTCTCTCTCTGTGTGTCTCTCTCTTTCTCCCCGTTCTCTCTCTCTCTCTCCCCCCGTTCTCTCTCTCTCTCTCTCTCTCTCTCTGTATCTCTTCATTGGCCTTTATCTTCTGTTAAACTGCTCTTTCTCTTTTCTCCTTCCCTCCCTCTTTCTGCTCTGACCCTTTGTCCTCCCTTCTCTTTTCTCAGTAACTCTCCCCCTCCCATTCTCTGACCTCACCCTTCTCTTCTCTATTCCCTCTCCTCCTTCTTTCCCTTATTCCCTCCCTTCCCCGTCTCCTTCTATGCTCATCCCTCTCTCTCTCTCTCTCTCTCTCTCTCTCTCTCTCTCTCTCTCTCTCTCTCTCTCTCTCTGCCCCAGGCCTCATGCTCTGTGACTCAGCTTTGGGTGAGGAGGGGTAGGCAGACCTAGCGGAGGACCAGGAGGTGCCGGGGCTGGGATTTAAAGCCTGGAAAGTCCCCTGCTTTCCCAACCCTGGTACACTCTATAGGCCCAGGCCTATAGGCTCTGTCTATACTGTTGAGCTGGGACATTTTTATTGATGTTTCTGGTGGTTAATTTGTCAATATCCTTTATGTACAGTAGCTGACTCATTAAGGGGTCATTGAGGGGTATTAACATAACAAACACCAAACACACTAAACAATGATTACGACCACAGAAATGGGAATGTAGGCCTACCTCAATATGTTCAGTCGCACAGGGTTAGGGTTAGGGTTCCTGTAAAAAAAGAAATAAAAAACACACACACAACCCCCCCCCCACCCACATGGCAACAACAAAAAGTTCCCTGCCCCCCCGCCCCTGCTTTTGACCCCAGAGTTTTTATGTCTGTCGGGCGGTAGACACACAGGCCTGTAGACGGGGGGTGGAAGCTGTGTCGTGGGAGCGCCATGGGAGGTTAGACGGGCCGGGGGGTGGGGGGGATGCGGGGTCCCTGTGACAGCTGTGTGTTTCAGACTTCAGAGGACGGACATCCAGAAACATTCCCCTTTTGTGATTTGACCCCACTTCTTCTTTTTACTCTCAATCCTCCTGTCTGAACCTCTCCATCCCTCTGTTAAACCCTAATTTCTCCTCCCTATTCTCTCTCTCACTCTGTCGGTCTCTCTCTCTCTCTCTCTCTCTCACTCTGTCGGCCTCTCTCTCTCTCCCCTCTCTCTCTCTCTCTCTCTCTCTCTCTCTCTCACCCTCACCCTACTCACCCTCTCTCCCTCTCTCTGTGTCAGGGTCACTGCAGATGGACCTTCTCCGCCACAACAAAGATGGCCGCCCCCCTTCGTTCGTGATGTACATTTGAACCCATCTGATCCACATGATTATGAGCCAGGACGTTGCAGCTGGAGGTCCTGTTGTGTCTGTGAGGGGTCAAGGGTGGATATGATCCTACTGTGCTCTCCCGGAGTGCAGCTCAGATTCTTCTGTTTGGTCGCAGACTGGAAGAATCAGATGGTGATGTCATAATCAGATGGTGATGTCATAATCAGATGGTGATGTCATAACTCTCACCGGTCAGATCGGGAGAGAGCAGAGCTGCACTCTGTTGTCACATTGATGCAGATTGACGCGTGTGTGTGTGTGTGTGTGTGTGTGTGTGTATGTGTCATCAGCATGCAGGACAGCTGCTACCCCACCCACCTCTGCCTTATGTTTCACACACACACACACACACACACACACACTCCTCCATCCAACCACCCCCCCATCTCCACTCCGTCCCCCTCACATTTGAAGTCCAGATGGCGTGAGGGGTTGGGCGCAGGTGACGAGAAGGTAGATTGCGGGCATGGTGGTACATTATGGGGGAGCGCGCGTGTATGTGTGTGTGTGTGTGTGTGTGTGTGTGTGTGAATGTGTACGTGTGTGTGTGTTGGGGGTGAAGGTTGTGTCTGCTCTGCAGGTGTGTGGGTGTTGGTAGGGGCGGAGGTAGCCGGTCAGGTTGCACGTGTGTGTGTGTGTGTGTGTGTGTGTGTGTGTGTGTGTGTGTGTGTGTGTGTGTGTGTGTGTGTGTGTTGAGGATTAAGGTCATTGGGGCAGCGCCGAACACACACCTGTTATTTGGCGGTTGGGTGATTGTATCCATGACAGTTACTCCATAATCACTGGATGCCTTGTTTGATTGACAGCTTGCACCAGAGTGATGGTCCCGCCCCCTAAACATTGTTATCAAAGCATTGATTACAGCAGGTGAGTCTGGACATACACCCAGCCCCTCAATTAACCCCAAACACACGCCTGCACACACACAGAAACAAAAACAAACACACACACACACACACATACACACACACACACACACACACATACACACACACACACACACACACACACACACACACACAGACTGAGGTCGTGGAAGGGAGTGTGAGGTTGCAGTGCCATTTTCACCAGACACACAGAATCAGTGTATTATGTAGTATTATAGAATAATTATAGTATGGAATAACAATAATACACGTTTTCTAATTATTTTCCATTCAAATCATAATATCCACTACACTGTTTAAGCTGACCAAAGATTACTGTATTTAATCAGTGTTTTCATCACTTTCAACATTTGAAAGCCCAAGGAGGAGGAGAGGTAGTTGTTTATGGCCTGTGAAGGAGTCAAGACCCAATCCCTTGAGACCCAGACCCAGACTGTACCATTTAAGACCCATACCCAGACCCAGAACAGGACCTAACCAGACCCAGACTGTACCATTTAAGACCCATACCCAGACCCAGACTAAGACTGTACCATTTAAGACCCATACCCAGACCCAGAACAGGACCTAACCAGACCCAGACCCAGACTGTACCATTTAAGACCCATACCCAGACCCAGAACAGGACCTAACCAGACCCAGACCCAGACCAAGACTGTACCATTTAAGACCCATACCCAGACCCAGAACAGGACCTAACCAGACCCAGACCAAGACTGTACCATTTAAGACCCATACCCAGACCCAGAACAGGACCTAACCAGACCCAGACCAAGACTGTACCATTTAAGACCCATACCCAGACCCAGAACAGGACCTAACCAGACACAGACCAAGACTGGACCATTTAAGACCCATACCCAGACCCAGAACAGGACCTAACCAGACCCAGACCCAGACCAAGACTGTACCATTTAAGACCCATACCCAGACCCAGACCAAGACACCCAGACTTAGACCTAACCCCTTGAGACCAATATCCAGAACTGCACCCAATGTTTCCAGATAATGCCTAGTCCAAAACCAGTTTAAACACCAAAAAACCAGGCCACTGATCTTTTTCCCAATAATCAATGTTATTAAAGGCCGGATCCGGAGTTGCTGAAACTCCAGTGGCCACCCCACCACTTGTGTTGTCAGAGTAAAAGACATGTTTTTGTGTGGTTAGAAAGCCTGTGTTGTTGCAGTTCTCCACCGGTCTTTGAGTTTTCGAACATGCTTGTTTTCCTCCTAGAACACAAGTGGTGTGGCAGGCACTGGAGTTCAACCACTTTGGACCTGACTTTATTACAAATTATTATAATTATTGTTATTCTACAAATGCCACCATTGAAGAGAGGATAGTCGTAGCATTTTAGCGATACCAATATCATGTTCAAACACCCAAAATTGAGCATGTGACACTTTTTTTACCTTGTATTACAGTGATGTGCAACGCAATTGGCGTGAACTGTGGGGAAAAGTTTGTCTAGCAAATTGACAGTAGCTTTCTGGCTAGTATGTTGTTTACTATAGGCCAATAAGTACACATCAAAAGGTAATAGGTTACCTGGTGGTTTCCTGGCTGTACTAGTTATTTATAGCATAACTTAGATATATTAGCCATGACAAGCAACTGAATCTTGTTTTGAAGGCTCTTTCTAAGCATTTCATATTAAATAGGTGCTGTATCTCTTGGCATGCAACACAGCTTCAACTAGCTCCATCTCTCTCTCTCTCTCTCTCCCTCTCTCTCTCTCTCTCTCTCTCTCATTCTTGCTGACACACTCTTCCTCATCCCCTCTTTTCCTTTCTCTCCAGCTCCATGAACTCCCCTGCTCTATCATATGTCCACAGTGACATTTCAAGATGGGCCAGATATGAAAAGACACTCACACTCACACACACGCGCACACATACACACACACACACACACATACAGTGGGATAATTGTGTGTCCTCCTGGAGAGAGATTTGCATGATTTCACTTTGTGTAGGTGACTCACCTTTTTCTCTCTCTAAACACACACACACACACACACACACACACACAGACACACACTCTGTTTCTCTCTCTTCCTCTCTCTCTCTCTCTCTTCCTCTCTCTCTCTCTCTCTCTCTCTCTCTCTCTCTCTCTCAGAAACCACAGGCACAGAAGACACACACACACACACACACACAAAACCACAGACACACACGGAGGCACTTACACATTCTCGCTCTCTAAACTCCAGCCACTGTTGCTTCCTCACAGTTGGGCAGAGGGCAGGTGGGTTGCGTAGGGCAGCCACAATACCAGAATAAACAAAACAACGCCAGAAAGAACGAGAGTCAGGCAATCGCTCCTCCAGTGGATCATGTGACAGCCGGCACTCAATTGGCTGCAAGCCTCGTTCTTTTTTCCTCCCAGGGAACAGTTGAAGTTGTCGCCGTGGGTTTTTGGGGAAACCGACCAGGGGCCGCCGACCACTCGACCACAAACCAGAGCTCTGACCAGACAGGAGACGTGACCGCACGCAACGTGGGGGAGAAGAGAGAGAGAGAGAGAGCAAGAGGAGGGGATGAAGAGAGAGAATTAGTGGTTGGAAAAAAGAGAGAGTGAGTCGCAAAGAGAGAGAGAGAGAGAGACAGAGACAGAGAAAGAGGGGTTAAGTTTACGTGTGGATTACAGCGTGTCTGAGTCACCTAGTGCTGCTGTTCCACAGGCTAAACCACAGGGACTACACCACCACCAGAGATCCCAGGCTCAGGACACCTCTGCATGGGTAAGAAGCTTACAGCCTCCTCCTCCTCCACCCTGGACCTCCCCAGGTCCTGCTGTTTCCCTCCTGTACCCTGGCACTGGGGAGGCAACAAGGGGTGTGCAGGCTTCTGTTCCAGCCCAACACCACAGTGAACTTACCAAGTGCCTGGTTGGTGAGCAGTAGGACAAGACCCTCCACCTTGGTTAGTCCTGCCACCCAGCTCTGGGTCAGGGGCAGGTTGGGTCAGCGTGGTGGGATTTGGTTGAGGTGAAGTGGTTGGACTTCTTGTGCTTTGTCAAGCTTAGTGGTGATTCCTACTTACAGTAATAGCGTTTTTACTGTTTGGAAACACTCATTTCCATCAGGGGAGGCTGGTGGAGGCAGCATTTCATTCTATTCGACTGGTATCAATCACACGTGTTTGATACCATTCCTAATTCCATTCCATCCAATGAGCCATTCTACCTGCCTCCACTGGTTTCCATGCAGTAATAGTTGCACAGTTACTGTACATAGATGTGGTCAGTGCTTTCACAATGTTGACGTCTATTACTGTATATCTGTTGGTGGGAGGACTCTTGCTGACTGTGGCTGTTTGTGTGTGTGTGTGTATGTGTGTGTGTG
>NC_137688.1:38027162-38047162 GCF_963989245.1 Nansenia antarctica
GTAATTTCCATAACTGCTGCTTGTGAACAGGCAACTCCCTCCTGTCCTGTCCCTGGATATACATTTGTCAGACAAATGACTCAGAGAAAGATAAGTCACACACACACACACACGCACACACACACACACACACAAACCTCCCACGCACATTCTCTCACGCACAATCTCTCACACACATGCATATGGTACATCTGTGCCTTCCCTGTCATCTGCTATATCCTCTGTAAAAAAATCACTTGGGTGTTCTTGGGTACACCACCACATTGTGGCTTGTTCACCCCTGGTACAGTAGTACTGTAAAGTGTGTAGAGCTGACTTAGTGTTAGACAACAGCGTCTTACAGTCGGCTCTGACCCATTTGCACACCTGTGCATTTATACATACTGTATGAAGCAAGCAACCGTGTGTTTAGAAGTGTGACTGTCTGATGTAACAGGCTGTAAGGTCTCACGTCCCTGGGACACACCTAGAGAGCAGTTTATATGAGCGTTTGACTGAGTGGATGATGTCTGCTAAAGTAATTATGTCTTATGATTCAGCTCTTTACACACACACACACACACACACACACACACACACACACACACACACACACCATGGTAGTTTAGCTCCACCTGTTTCTGCGCAGTCACCCGGGCGCCAAGCTTACACTGTGAGCTATGCTTAGTCAGACCCATATACACACTGACAGACAGACAGACACACACACACACACACACACACACACACAGAGCCAGCTATGTTTAGTCACAGCATCATGCAGACACACACTTATAAATGCATGCTAGATACATTTGCACTCAGACAGACAGGCAGACAGACAGACAGCGCGCACGTCATCCACACACACACACACATCCACACACACACACACACACACACACGCACGCACACGCACACACACACACACACACACACACACACACACACACACACACAGTCTCCCTACTGTCTGGCTACAATAAAGTCCAAAGTAATGCCTCATCTCCCTTTAATACTTTCCTCTTCTCTTTCTCCATGTCTTCTTTCCTCTCTCTCTCTCTCTCTCTCTGTTTTACACATTCACAACTTTTCATTTTTAAGCATTATGGCAAAAAAAGACAAACAACACTGTGTAGAATAGATTGGAGCTATTAGTATATTTCCAATCTCTCTTTAATCCATTCAGATTTATGAGCCGTGCCTAAGGAGAGGGGCTAGGGGTTGGTATGGAGCTGGGCATAAGACCACGACCATATTAGTACTGGAGGTTATTTCCCCAGCTGTGAGTTCTAGGCCCCATATGAAGCCTGGGTCTAGAGTAGAGGCCTGCGCCCTGCGCCCCTCTCCTTCCCCTGACCCCTCCCCCCCCCCCCCTCCCATGGGAGTCTAGGCCATGTGGCGAGCTGGCCTAACATCAGACGACAGGCCCCAACGTTTGATCCCCCTCCTCTCTCCTTCCCTCCTCTCCTCCTCCGCTCCCCCTCTCCGCATCCGACGAACAGGAAGAGCAGCTCTAATAAAGTCCCTTCATTTCCTCTCCTCTTTTTCATCTCTCCGTCCTCTTCTTCGTGCCTTTCTTCTTCTTCCTCCTTCCGCCTGTTTAATCACTCTTGAGTTTTTATTTCCCTCCCTTTGACTTGTTTTCATTCCCTCCTTCTCTACCTCCTTCACCTCTCTCTTTCCATTCTCTGGTGATATCTCCCTGTCTTTAGATATGTGTCATGCTTTTGTTAGAGCATGTATGAAGGGGAACCAATGATCACCGGCCACACACACACACACACACACACACACACACATACACACATACACACACATACCCTAAGATGGTGAACCTCCCCACAACACCACTCCCTGAGACCACAGCTGGGATAACCCACTTTGCCAACATATGGTCACCTCAGTCAATACTCAGTGTGTGTGTGTGTGTGTGTGTGTGTGTGTGTGTGTGTGTGTGTGTGTGTGGGTGTGTGTGTGTGTGTGTGTGTGTGTGTGTGTGCGTGTGTGTGTGTGTGTGTGTTTGTGTTTTTGTGTGTGTGTGTGTGTGTGTGTGTGTGTGTGTGTGTGTGTGTTGTGTGTGTGTGTGTGTGTGTGTCTGCATGCGTGTGAGTGAGAGTTAACCAACCCTGACCACAGCTGGTATCCTACGTGGCTCTGACTTCCTACATATGGCTGCAGGTTCAATGAAACAGCCAGTGGGCTCCATCCAGCCCCAAGACAAAGCATTGACCTGTATCCTGAAGCAGCTAACTCAACTCATCTACCACCACGCTGGAGCTCCAACCTTCACTGTGTCGCTCCAACCTTCCAACTGCCTGAATGCCTGCTGGGAAATTAGGCCTTCAACTAAAAGTCTCAAAGCTCTGATGTGTCATCGTCTCACACTCTTCATCTATCTCTTTATTTCTTGATCTATTTGATTCCGTTTTTCATACCCTTCTTTTTTCGGTACACCTCCTTTCAAGACGATGATGTTTGCTGACATATATCGATGCATTCTGGCGTGCGATAAACGCAAAACAGCACGACTTTCCCATGATGCTTTGCTCGGGCGCCACCGCTGACCTCCATGCGAGAAACCGCGACAGGGAACCTCCATCTAGCTAGTCGATAAAGTGGCGAGGCGCCGTGGGGTTCAGCCCATTTCGCCAGACCACAGAGTCCCATAGAGTTCCTCCGCGGTCCCCGGTAATGGACCGACCGAAGGAACCAGCAGGGCCCGATGGGACCAGTCTGCATGCCAGACACCCCAGTCTCCTAGCCACTGTGGTCAACAAATTAAACGTGCATAATTTGTGTCACTCCCTTTCTCTCTCTCTCTTCCCCTGCAACCCCCCCCCCCCCACCTCCCCCAATCCTCCATTTGTCCCCCTGATGTGGTTAACGAGTCGGAGATGCAAAGTGTGTGTGTGTGTGTGTGTGTGTGCGTGTCGTCCTCCCTTACACTCCTCCGCTTGTTCCCTCCATCTTGCAACTCGACTGCTGGTTTATTTATTTGTTCGTTGGCACTTTCTTCTCGTGTGTGTCACCGTGTGGTGAGTTAGAGAGGCCTTGGTTGGTTTCCAATTTCCTATTTGTCCCAATTTCCAGGATGTTTTTCTGGGTTGTCATCCGATTAATGGTATAGGGGTGGAAGGCGGGGGCTGGGGGGGGAGGCAGGGGGAGGCTGGGGAGGAGAAGGGTGGAGGCTAATTTGGGTTGATTGGGGGTTGTGCCGTCCCGTCTCTCTCTCTCTTTTGTCTCTCTCACTGTCATAAACGATCTTGGTCGTGTGAGTCGTTAATTGATTTTGCGGCAGACTGACGACTGATGTATTGAACAGCGTCCTCTCCTTGGGAGGGGGAAGAGGCCAGGCTGACCACACAAGCCGCTCAAGCCCAACATCCCGGATTGGATGACCAACTAATCCTAGACCCTTACTCTATCACCAAACTGCTTCATCAGCCAGTCACCAGTCTGACGGGTTCTCAACCAATGGCCAAGCCGCTATTAATGTTTTTTTTCTGCCACCTGCCATCTTCCCTTATCAGAACACTGTAGCGTTGTGCAATATGAGACTATAAGAAGCATGGGTCAGGTGTTACCAACATCCATAGCAGACCGGCTTATGTCTGTACATATTGAACCTTTACGATGTATTCACTCTCATAGCATATCCCAATGAAGCATTTTATACTGTACGTGAATGTACCCGGTAGTCTGATTTCGTTCCTGCTGTTTGTTCTGTTGATTCTGTTGATTCCATTTCGGCTATTAAACCTGAAACATGTGGACACCAAACGTTCCAAGAAAACAACTTTATAATCTAGCAAAGAGAAGTAGAATGTTTTTGTTCCAGAGCGTTCAGAGCAGACATAATAGCTGACAGCAGCTGGTGAAAGCGGGAACTACCTAGGTAGTAGTGGGGATTACTCACCGAATCTGTTGCATTGCAATATTTTGGCTTGACTAGTGAGTGTGTCATTGATTTTCAACAACGAACAATTAATTTATTTCCATTTTTAAGAATAAACATTTGGCCAGTTGCCGACTTGTTCCCGCTTTCACCGGCTGCTGTCACATATTGGACAGCTGAGGGTTCGAAGGGTTTGCGGTGTTACTTTGAGTCTCTACTTTGAGAATCAACAGTCCTCCAGTCCCAGGAGTGTGACCGTGCAGGGCAGAGGCTTCTACCCTCCTCCTGGCTCTCGTTTCCTCTGGGATCTCCTCCTTCAATCCCCCTCTCATCCCTCTCTTCCTGCCTCCAGGCCAGGACTCATCCCTCCATCAGCACACCTGTCTGTCTGTCTGTCTGCCTGTCTGCCTATCTAATCTCTCCTCTCTCTCTCTCTCTCTCTCTCTCTCTCTCTCTCTCACACACTCTCTCTCTCTCTCTCTCTCTCTTTCTCTCCCTCTCTCTCTCTCTCTCTCTCTCTGTGTCAGTGGGACAGCTATCTGTTTCAACTGCCTCCTGTCTTCCCTTCCATGAAACAGTCACTGATGTGACAAGACCTAATTGGTGAATGATCTGTTGTCAATCCTGTCTGTGATTACTTCACAAAGGGAGGTTTCCTCAGCTGAACAGAGAGCAGTGTGTCGACCTCAAGAAACATATTCCTCACAGGTAATCAAACCAGCCGGTCCATCCCTCTTCTCCCAGAGTATATACGTGTGTGTGTGTGTGTGTGTGTGTGTGTGTGTGTGTTTCTGCTTCAGTACACCTGCTCATCCATTCAAACTGCACTAAACGATGCCTCAGGCAGATCTCTATAGCTCTTTCCTTTCCTCCCTCTTTCCACCCCCCCAACTCACAAACACACACACACACACACACACATACACACACTCACACACAGACATGAGATTCTGAGGTCTGTCCAATAGAAACAAACTGAGTGCAGACAGCACAACTTTCTGTTGCATTTCTTATAATATTGTATTAAAGACTCCACTTTGTGGACTGGCAGTAGTGTTAACGCTATAAGATGTGCATACTACTTTCAGTACCATCAATATGACTGAAGAGCACTCCCTCTCTCTCTCTCTCTCTTTCTCTCTCTCTCTCTCTCTCTCTCTCTCTCTCTCTCTCTCTCCTCATCGCTTGTGTCAGAAAATCAATCAGTAGTTTCACAGGAGGAGTGCCTTATAGCTGCATGTCTCCTCTCATCTGAGGGCAATCTGAATTATTCAACACACACACACACACACACACACACACACACACACACACACAGGACTGACCCTTACTGCCAGCTAATACAGTACACACACACATACACACTCCATGCCAGCAATAGGATAAAAACTGGCACAAGCATTTTTTACACTTACGAAGACTCACTGTCACTCAAAACCAGAGTGTTGAATTTAGCCTGAACAGCTTCCCCAGTGGTTATGGTTCACCATTACTTATTATAGGAATGATGGATAACAGTTACATTAGCCATAAATCCAGACAAAGGAAAAGGAAATATGTATCATTGTCTCATTAGACAACGTACAGTACAGCGCCTATAGGAAGCCTACATACTTTCAAAAGGTTCACCTTTTGCTTTCCCAGAACCTAGATACATTAAATTAGGATAAAATAAATAATAATAATAATAATAATAATAATAATAATAATAATAATAATAATAATACTTACGTTTTGCAGCTTAATGGACACTTTCAACTTGCTAAATAATAAAACATACGATTGCTATATCAGTTTCCCAAAACTATAACTGTACTCCACAAGTGCATGAACTAGTTAGCTTATTACACAGTAATAAGACAGGTTACCTCACTGGTAGTTCATTACTGTGTCTATTGGGCCCTGGGGGACCATCACAATCACAATCACTCCACTCTCACATACTCATATGTTACATACAGTATACAGTACATACACACTTTTGTAAATATGCACACATACAGTATTAAACCCCCACACACACACACATTATATTGGGGTAAGAGAGTACGGAAGGAACCATGGGAAAAACTGCAGATTCGTTGACGTCAAATAAGTGTGTGTGTGTGTGTGTGTGTGTGAGTGTGTGTGTGTGTGTGTGTGTGCGTGTGTGTGTGTGTGTGTGTGTTTGGCCTAGAATCTCTCATTAATAGCAATGTAAATACAGCTGGACAGAGTGTGTGTGGGCTATTTGTCCCATTCCAGGACAAAGAACAGTGTGTGTATTTTTGTGTGTGAATGCGTGTCCACGACTGCCTTTGAATCTATTTTTCCATTGGTTGTGTGTGGGTGTGTGAGTATGAATAGTGTGAGTTGTGTGTGTGTGTGTGTGTGTGTGTGTGTGTGTGTGTGTGTGTGTTAACTGGGCAGTGAAGTGCTGTGTTCTGTCACTTGCCTATGCTGCTAACTGATATGTCAGAAAATCAATTAATTACTTTTAAGTAGGAGTTAACTGCGTCCACACAATACACCCCCATGAATTATAGAGGAGGTTAGTGTGTTTGTGTGTGTGTGTGTGTGTGTGTGTGTGTGTGTGTGTGTGTGTGTGTGTGTGTGTGTGTGTGTGGCGTGGGTGTGTGTGAGCGTAGTGTTATAGCATTTACCTCTGTGTCTGTTAACTGCAGTCGCTATCTCTGTCATCACACTGGTCGATTACGGAAACACTTATACCAACTGCTATACATTTTGGGTAGGGGGTTTGGTGGAGTGAGTGAGTGAGTGAGTGAATGAGTGGGTGAGTGAGTGAGTGAGTGAATGAGTAAGTGAGTGAGTGAGTGAGTGAGTGAATGAGTAAGTGAGTGAGTGAGTGAGTGAGTGAATGAGTAAGTGAGTCAGAAACCGACTGAGATTGAGAGGGAAAGAAAGAAAGATAGACTGACAAACAGACACACAGACAGACAGACAGACAAAGACTGAGAGAACGAGAGACAAAATAATTTAGTAAGTATGAAAAAGGTAGGAGTAATGGAAGCTAACGAAAGGGCAAGCAAACAAGTGAACAAATGAGAGGAGAAGAAGAATAGGACTCCTCTCCTCCCCAGGCTGAATCTCTCCATCGATCCCTGGCTTGGGGAGATGGAGAGGAGAGGGGAGGTGTGTATTGATCCTCTATGTGCCACTGTCACTGGCCTCAGGGTGGCCCTAACTCTGGGGACAACAGGGGACAGACTGCCCCTGGCACAGAGAGGGAGGGGGGGGAGTCAGAGAGAAAGTTAGAGAGAGAGAAGGAGAGAGAGAGAGAAAGAGAGAGAGAGGAGAGAGAGAAAGAGAGAGAGGAGAGAGAGAAGGAGAGAGAGAGGGAGAGAGAGAAGGAGAGAGAAGGAGAGAGAGGGAGAGAGAGAAGTAGAGAGAGAGAGAGGAAAGAGAGGAGGAGAGGGAGAGAGAGAGAAGGAGAGAGAGAAGGAGAGGAAGAGAGACATGCTGCAACCGTGTCATAACAATGGTGACACATTCTGAACTCTGACGGCATCATCACCAGTCGTGTCTTCTCCAGACCATCATGACCGTTGTCTCCTGTGTGGTGACTACACACACACACACACACACACACACACACACACACACACACACAATACCATCTTGTGGTACTGTCACCCAGAGTTCTTCTGGGCCTGGGGCCTCTGGGATAGCGACTGTGGGCGCGTATGTCTGTGTGGAGGACTACCCAGAAACATCTGCGGCCACCAACCTCAGACCAGACAACGGATTCCTTAATTTACCCTAATCTTTGGTTCCCTCAACACTCACCCTAAAGCTGACCAAAAGACTCAATAAACCCACCAGATCCTCAGATGGAACCATAGTGGTCAATTCAGGAGGTTTTCAAATCAGACTGTGTCTGACGTGGGATCCTGATTACACGCCTCAGAGCCCATCGGGAGCATTATCCATAATGGCACACGAAAGGTTCCATGACAATAACATCATTTCTGCTCCTGGTTTCGGTTCAGTTGTGGGTTCGTTTCCTGTTGGGACCATATATACTGAAAATATGTATGTGTTACGGTACATGTGGGAATACGGTACATGTGGGGAAATTAGGGTTAGGGTTAGGTGCTAGGGTGCTACGGTTAGGGTTAGGGGTAGGGTTAGGGTTAGGATTAGGCTTAGGGGTAGGGTTAGACATGCCAGCATGTACCAAGTCGATGTAGCACCTAACCCTAACCCTAGTTTTCCCACATGTACCGTAACATATGCACTCCCTGCAATTGAAGTCGCTTTGGATAAAAGCGATAGCTAAATGGCATATATATCTTATCTTTACCATCATAATACTTTTGTTGCCAATATGGCACTCATTGAAATTCTACATCTCAATCTGTGCTTCTACACCAACAAAAAGGTCAAAATGTGGTCTGCACACACTGCAAAAAAAAGGTATTTGGACTCTTATCAAAAATGTAACTAAAAACGTCTTCTGCTTGACACGACACACATTTGTGCTATAGGCTTGTTGATGCGGTACCACTGATATGGGCTGGGAGTTGTGTGTGTGGTAGATGGATTAGACGTAACGCACAGTGCAAGCTAACTCAGTTACGCTAATCAGTGGGCTCACTGTTGGCTGAAGTGGAATGACTTTGTTGCACGTATGTTTTATAACACACACACACACACACACCTCTCTATCTCTGCTCTCTTAAGCAAAGTTTGTGTAATCGTTAAAAATGTTCGCCCATCTGAACTTTTTTCAAAAGGGAGGGAGGGGGAAAAGGGTTAGGGTTAGAGAGAGAGACAGAGAGAGAGAGAGAGAGAGAGAGAGAGAGAGAGAGAGAGAGAGAGAGAGAGAGAGAGAGAGAGAGAGAGAACATCATTTTAGTCGCTAAATGAAATTAGCAGGTCTGAAGCGCCTCAGGGCAGAGTGATGTGGAATCCCTTGGGGCTACGCTTAGTGAGGGAATATATTAAGCATGAGCGGATGCCATCCCTTTTCCCCTCTTTTCCCTCCTTCTTTCTCTCTTTTCTGTTTTTCACTAATATGTTGAGAGAGGTGGGGAGGGGGGTGTGGGGGGGGGGGGGCGGGAGTATAAAGGAAGAGGGGTGATAGAGAGAGGGATCTATCTTTCCATATTTCCCCACTGGGTATTTGGAGACCCATACCACCCTTGACTCTGCCGCTATACCCAGAGACAAAGCATGAATCCTGGGCCCTTCTCCAACTCCAGCCCCCTCTCCTGGGCCATGTACTTGATGAGGAAAGGCCGGACTGGCAACGCGCTCTTCGGTAAACTAACTTATAGCTTCCTTGTGCGCCAACTTCATCTTCATCTACCTACTTCCTCTTCATCATGTTGTCATCATTATCATCATCATCATCATCATCATATTAATGTTTTGCATTTCAACTATTCATCAACACCACCACCACCACCACCACCACCAACATCATCATCATCATCATCATCATCATCATGTTTGCCTTCTATTTCTTCTGCTTCTTCATCATCATCATCATCATCCTCATCATCATCATTATCCTTCTTCTTCTTTTTACTTTCCTGTATTTAATGAGAATTGAGAATCTAATGTCTAGGACAGGAGATGACCAGAGAGAAGAAAAAAAAACGTTTGCAAAGAGAAGGGTGAAAGTGGAAGAATGCATGTTTTTTCAGCTCAAACTGAAAAACGAAAATTTAAATCATAAGATAATTGCTAGGCTACATTATTGTTTTTGCTTCTATAGGTTCAGGTTTAGGCCTAGTAAATTCGAGGGTGAGTCATTGTCATCTAAACCAATTCCAGCATTGATTCTGCCCAATTGAAGTGGACCTCCAGTTAATCGCGTGAACATGGTGCAGCGTTTGTAGCCTCGCGACGCATATCGATAGATTTGATAGCCGACTACATACATTATTGATCAGGCAGTTTGCGCCTATCCGATTACTGCTACTCAGAGGTGAACGGGACTATAAGAAATCTAAGCCTGCCTCTCGCCCTCTCTCTCTATCTCTCTCTCTCTCTCTCTCTTTAAAAATACATTCTCCTTATTGTTGAACAGAATATTAAAATTGGTTCACACATTTCTTCATAGATAATTATTATTTTTTGCTGCATTTCCTTACATTTTCTAACATCCTGTACACCTTTGAAAATGTGATCGAATAACGAATCGAAAGTAGGCCTGATTAACGCATTAATCAGGCCACATTTTGTGCAGACATGAGGAAGGACTAACACAATTTGCGTTTTATCTATTTGATCAGACAATAATTGTTTTATCTACAGCACTTCCTCAACGATAGTTGGAAATTAGAAGAAATTATTGTATTTTGTATGAATCAAGTATGCTTCGTTCACACTTAAAATGGGTATATAGCCTACACATTAACCAATCGACTGTTTACATATGTGTGCAGTTCATTATTGCAACACAATCAAATAGGCCTATGTATTTATTTAGCTCCAGCTGAAAACGTGGTATCTTATTAGGGATATTCAATAACGTGAGTGTCCTTATATGACAAGTTGAACATAACAGTCAGACCAACGTTTTGTTCGGAATGTTAGCCTATTTTCGCTTATCCGTTTGTGTTTGGTTGTTGCTCAATGGTGATGTTGCTAAAGGTATAGGTCGTTCTCAGAGTTTCTCAAGAGGGAAGAATTTAAACATGCGCACACGCACACGCACACGCACACACACACACACACACACACACGCACACGCACACGCACACACACACACACACACACACACACACACACACACACACACGCACACGCACACACACACACACACACACACACACACACACACACACACACACACACACACACACGCACACACGAGGGGTGTTCGTGTGTTTCCGGTCAAATGCGCAATCAACCTGACTGACACTTGCCCGTGTCTCATACAGAAAATTGTTTCTATTATTATTATTCACATATTAAGATGGCATTCACGTATTTTTTGCGTTCTCACAGCAGAATTAGTGACCATTTTAAAAGACTAACCTACAAAATATGTCTAAATTGGCACAACAAAACATCTAGAATGATTCTAACGCAAACAACAATTACAGCATGTTATTCAATCGTTTATAGCCTGCTTTGTTCATTCTGATTGAAAATGATTGGCGAAAACTAACTTGGCGGGTTTGACCTTGGGGTGGTGCAGGAGGCATGGCCTAGGATAAATCAGTTTAATTTTGATATCGTGTTTCCTCTTCTTAAGAAGACTGATCGATTTCCAGATCTATAGATCATGGTAGGCTATTATCATCATCATCATCGAAAAATAATAATAATCATAGGCTATCCCATCACGCGATTTAGGCCTACTTCACTTGGTTTTAGAATATTACCCGAACACTGAATCACATTGCAGTATAGCCTAAGCTGGTAACGGTTAGGATGTGGATCAGTGAACTCTGCAGTTTGGATGTGAATCAGTGACCTAAAGTGACATAAACCATTGTTTAGCACCTCTTCTGGCGATGGAAAATCAAAAGGTGGCGAGCGCTAATCCATGAGCGCACAGGAGAGCCCTCAACTTCCAAGACGTCGGGACAAAGGTTTTTACTTTTGATTCTATTCAGATATATCCTGTTACCAGGACTCTAGGCCTATTCGTGGCTACCTTTAACTTACACCAAAAAAGTGCCCTGCCTTTGCAATTAGGCCTACGACTACGACGATGATTGATTTAATGTAGCCTATCAAATGAATCAAACGACTAAATAAAATGTTGAGCAAACGTAAGAGTTGGTGAAGGATAAGAAAAATGATTATTTGAGAAAGGCCAGTCACTTCCTATCACAGATACGGTAGTCGTGTCCGGAAGAGTGGAAGCGCAAACCGTTACATTTTTTATCATCACCCCCGTGGCTACATTCTTAAAACATGGAGGGAGGGGAGACAAACTGGCATTTCTCTAAAACTTCCCCGACAAGCCTGTCATGGTTATTTCTCTTTATCAAATCAAACTGACTAACGCACCAACCACTTTTAAATTCGGAGACATGGTCGTTTACATGAGATATAGCCTATGGTGATTTATATAAAACGTCTCTTAGTCCAGTCTAATAAACATGCATTTGAATGAGCTGGTTCGGCTGGACCGCAGACAGTTAGTCATGGATCAACATTGTTCAGTTTCAACGCTGTGTGGAGTCATAAGAATCATTCAATGTCCACCATGCTGCCAAAATATACTGTAGATAGCCTAATTTAATAGAATAATTGAAATCAACCAAATAGTGCATCTGTTGATCGAATAAATCGAACGAATCACAATGTGTTTGGTTTGCACTTTAAAATGAAATGTGGTATTGGTAAACAATGCCCATATGGTATATTTCCATGCCTAATATCTACATTTTCATCTAGCCTATAGTTATCTGCTATATGGGATATTCTTTATTCATATTAACTTATTTGACCTATATCAAATAATTAGACTATGGGCTGAGAGAGTGAGACGTGTCGACTACATCTCCGGTCACTGCCGTTTCCCTGCGGTGATTTAGATCGTCTGCTGCCACCTGTGGACGATATTTAATATAACCACGACATCCACGCTGGAACCGACCCAATTATGTTGCGTTATCTGGGGTTTTGAAAGCACATATATGGTATTTCTGACCGTTTTACGTATGAGCGTGAGAGTCAGAAGAATCATGAAATAAACTCCACCTCTTTCTATAAAATGTAACCATGCAGAGATCATAGGTCGCCTAAAGACGCATTCGAGTTTTTCTTTTTTGAATTATTCTTTCACAGTTTATGTAGGTAGACTCAAGCACATCTCCAGTTATGCTGCATAGCTATAGCCAACTAGGGCTATAACGTCAGCACCTGGAACCATATCAATTTGGATCCGAGCCATATTCATTTAAAGGGGGGAACAGGCCTGTTCGAAACGGGATATCATCCCCAAAATGCGTTGTCGTCTCCCGGCATAATCTATTCGCAGATCTGATGCAGCCTGGTCATAAGGCTACGGTGACGCCGTGACTATATTGCTGATATCATATTCCCCCGAATAAAACAGCGCATTACTAATAGGCTATAACTACTGGAACAGTACACGCTCCCTGGAATTCAGCAGAATGTTGGTCCTTGTGTCCTCCTCTGACCGGAGAGGGTTGTTACTTTTCAGAGAACGTCCACGGGCCAACAGTGGTGTCTCGGAAACATTTTTAGGCCTATAATATAGGCTAATATATGCCTATATTGTATGTTTCAATATCGACCACAAAAACTTCCCTTGAAATATCGTATTAGACATTAGCCTAATATTGAAGGCAAAGGTTCTGACGGCAAAAAAGTGTTTATGATTGTGGTTGTCCAGACGGTGCTACCTAATTTATATTCGGAAAGTAGCCCACGTACGTTTCGGCAGATGTTTATTTTGTTTACACACGTTTAGGTCTATATGCGTGTGCCTATTGTTATCCTCTCTCGGATTGCATGCTGTTTACTTTTACTGTAAAACCACAATACCAGAGTGAGACCGCTGTGACCATCTAACTGAGCCTCGCGCACCGCAGCCCCACAGTGGAATTCCATTGACTGGCGCGAGCTCCCCTCAGAACCTCTAGCTCGCGCTGAACGGACGCGGCTCTGATTGGTCAAACCCTCCCGAAGTCGTCGTTGTTGCTTAATCTCATTGGTTAAGATTAGTCTCTATGCAAATCCCGCCCCAGAGGAGTGCATTCCAGCACTGCCCACTGCCAGTAAAAGCCTGCCCCGCTGTCGGGACGTTCATTCATACGCAACAACTGAACCTCATACACACACGGACCATAAACAAGGGTGTGTTGGAATAGTGTGATAGACACTGCTTAGTCATCGGATAGTATATATAAAAGCAAAATATAAGTATTTTATTTTGGTTTCTTTGTTTTATTTAGAACGTTATTTTCCTGCCACTTTTGACACGCACAGGTTTAAAGAATTGAGCGTCTGTTACGCTTCGGGAAACGAACCATAGAGAACACACTTAAATTGGGACATCTTGTTAGGCTGAAAACCTATTCAAAACTGCAAGTAAGAGTTTGTTGAAGGAGAAAAAGAAGATTGAAAAAAAAAGGACATCGTCTTGACATCGTTTCTCACTACCTCATCTGAATGCGTCCTGAGAACTCGCTGGATGTCCGCACAGCGTGGATGCCTCTCCAGTGTCGGTTACCGTATTACCAATCACGGAGTAAGGACTTCACACCTCGATCTTAAAACGGGATGTGTCTGACTCGTTACCTGGGTGTCATTGATTCAAGCGAGTAGAGCCACTCACGCGCCACCCGTGCGCACGGATACCTCTTTCCAGCCGTTAACGGTTGGCTGATTTCAACAGTTGATCCACGCGCATCAGAAGAGACTGTTATATTCGGATAACGGGTTTAAGTCATAGCCTCTCAACAGAATTTAAATATTCTAACTGGACCATACTGCGGCATACAAATGGTCTTCCTTTGGGACGCCAAATACGGTACGCCTATATACTTACAACACCTTTCCCTCTCTCCGGTTTCTTTTATCACAGTAGCCGATAGCCTAACTGTTCAGCCCCGCTATGTGGCTTTGTGGTGTACGTTTTTTGCTCGCTGTATAGCTCCTCCACACATTACCTCAAGTTTATTTCCCTCTTCAAATCAAGTTTCTGTAGGCCTATACCTCTTGAATCTTGGAGAGAACCAATACACACGCGCGCGCACACACACACACCCAACAGTGTACCCAACAGTAGCCCAACAGTTATTACACACTGGCATACACTTACACATGCATATCAGATTATTACTTGCCTCTCTATTTGCAGTTTATAAATATCCATCCATCAACGGTCTCTGGCTAGTCATCTATAAAGTATTTGTGTGAGTGTTCTTGGTTGAGAGAGAGAACGAGGGAGCGAGCAGTAGTTTTTAAACCCCTCGTTCGTTCCAAACCGCGAGCATGTGGCATCGATTGTGGTTGGCTGAGTGATAGACCGACGGCGTACGCGCCGGGTCAACAGACGCAGCGTCGCGGGTTTGAACGGGTCGGTTTCACGTGCCTCTCCGCGTCTCCGGGTTTGGTTCCACTGTTGTCATTTCACTTCATCCAATTCTCCAATAACTTTTATTATGCCCTGCGCTGGAGGCCAATAGACTAGGCTATACACAGGCCAACGTCAGTAAACTGTATTGATTGGAAATGCAGATGATTTGCTGTGTTCAAAGTAAGACTCTAGAAGATCTCATTTGTGGGTTCTTGAGTATATTTTTTCCCGTAATTATATTTCTCTTCAGTTAGGTAGGCATACAAAACCCCCCCAAAAATCAAGTCATAAGTTTGGCATTTTAAGGTATATTAAGGCTGTGGGTAAGATTCTATACATTGGCCTGCACTTTAAAGTTTATATTCAGGGTGAAGTTAAAACCAATAAAAGGTAAAATAACCTCTTCTTATGGGATCCTAATCTTAAAATTGAAAAAAATGTTGGTAGCCTACCAGGTATCTTTATAACTCTTGACTATACTGTGTGTGTGTGTGTGTGTGTGTGTGTGTGTGTGTGTGTGTGTGTGTGTTACTGTGCGCGTGTGTGTGTGTGCGTGTGCGCCACGTGTGTGTTTGTGTGTGTGTGTGTGTGTGTGCGCGCGTGCTCGTCACGTGCGTGTGTGTGTGTGTGTGTGTGTGTGCGTGTGTCTCCTACTGACTTATCTATCTATATTTCTCTCTCTGTCACCCAGACCCAGCCCCTGGTCGGCGCTTCACGCCCCCCTCCACCACCCTCTCGTCGGGTAAGATGAGCGAGGGTTTGCCCCTGGGTGCCCAGGAGAGCAGTGGCACCACCCTGGTTGGGAAGCTGCGCATGGCAGACAGGGGCATGGTGGAAGTGCTGTCGGACCACCCAGGGGAGCTGGTCAGGACAGACAGCCCAAACTTCCTCTGCTCTGTTCTACCTACCCACTGGCGCTGCAACAAGACGCTACCCATCGCATTCAAGGTGAGTGTGTGAGAGCGTGTGTGTGTGTGTATATATACTGTATATATACAGTATGTGTGTGTGTGTGTGTGTGTGTGTGTGTAATCTCCCATGCGCAATGGTTTAGTCACAGATCCTGGTTCTTACAGATGAGTTTTTACCAATAATCTCTGGAGGAATTCTGCTGCAGATTGTATTCATGACTCTGTTTATATCAGTCTGCCAAGAAATGAGTGGGTGACAAAACATTTCTCTGAAATGAGTGTGTGTGTGTGTGTGTGTGTGTGTGTGTGTGTGTGTGTGTGTGTGTGTGTGTGTGTGTGTGTGCTTGCTAACATCCTATGGGCAGTGTAGATAGAGGACTAGCAGACCACTGTTTTTAGTCTTGTTGTCCGTCCTTTACTGTATAAACCAAAACATTTATATATTAGGATGTTATTATGTAATTAATATACAAAATAACATTTAAAAACATTTTACTGGGGTATTATGCAGGGTTGTTGGTGATGTCTTATTATGGACACTATGTACAGTAGAAGGCTATATAAAGTAATAATATAGAAGAAGAAGAAGAAGAACAATAATATTTATATTAATAATTATAATTATTAAATAATATGAATACACATTCACCAAACACTTTATTAGGAACACCTGTACACCTTCTCATTCATGCAATTATCTAATCAGCCAATAGTGTGGCAGCAGCACACTGCATAACATCCTGCAGATGCAGGACAGCAGCTTCAGGTAATGTTCACATCAACTATCAGAATGGGGGGGAAATGTGATCTCAGTGATTTTGACCGTGGCATGAGTGTTGGTGCCAGACGGGCTGGTTTGAGTATTTCTAAAACTGCTGATCTCCTAGGATTTTCACACAAAACAGTCTCTAGAGTTTACTCAGAATGGTTAATAAAGAAAAAACATCCAGTGAGCGGCAGTACTGCGGACAGAAACGTCTTGTTGATGAGAGAGACTGGTTCTAGCTGACTACAGGCTACAGTAACTCAGATAACCACTCTGTACAATTCTGGTGAGCAGAAAAGCATCTCACAATGCCCAACACATTGCTTGATTGAGGCGGATGGGCTACAACAGCAGAAGGCCACGTCGGGTTCCACTTCTGTCAGGCAAGAACAGAAATCTGAGGCTGCACACAGATGGTAGGGTCAGAGTTTGGCACCAAAAGCATGAATCCATGGATCCAACCTGCCTTGTGTCAACGGTCCAAGCTGGTGGAGGTATAGTGTAATGGTGTAGGGAACGTTTTCTTGGCACACTTTGGGCCTGTTAATACCAATCAATCATCGCTTGAGTATTGTTGCTTGTTGTCCCTTCATGGCCACAATGTACCCATCTTCAAATGGCTACTTCCAGCATGATGATGCACCATGTCACAAAGCAAAAGTCGTCTCAAACCGGTTTTGTTGAACATGACAATGTTCTTCAGGGGCCTTCCCAGTCAACGGATCTTAATCCAATAGAACACCTTTGGGATGTGGTAGAACGGAAGATTCACAGCTTGAAAGAATTGCGTGATGCAATTATGCCATCATGGACCAGAATCTCAAAGGAATGTTTTTAACATCTTGTGGAATCAATGCCAAGAAGAATTGAGGCTGTTTTGAGAGCAAAGGGAGGCCCTACCCAGTGTTAGTATACTGTTCCTAATATGTCTCGCAAATAAATAATAATAATAATAATTTTATTTTTAAATATATTATTATTATTATTATTATTATTATTATATAATTGTTGTTAGGCTTATTACTCTGGGTATCCATGGAATTATTTTCGATTAGGCCTGAGCTGCTTTCAAGCACTTTGGCACTGTACAAATGGGTTTTCTTGTGAAAAGGGCTTTCAAAAATAAAAAAAAGTGATTGATTGATTGAGTTTTATGCATTATGTACAGTCAGTCAGGGGCGGATGTCATTGCCATTAAGTTTTAATGGAGGATGTTTCTGTGTGTTTTTCTCTACTTGTTGTTGTCAGTCTGGTTTGAGAGCTCCATAATTGTTTCCTCATTATAGTTTTTTCTGCAGACCGTTTTCATGGTCCACTGCTACCCCTCCTCTCTCGTGTGTGTGTGTGTGTGTGTGTGTGTGTGTGTGTGTGTGTGTGTGTGTGTGTGTGCGCGCACGCACGCACGCACGCACGCGTGTGCATATGTCTGACTTCCGCAGTTCCCCTCTTTGAGAATGTAAACTATACTGGGAGTGCCAAAACCCGTATTTTCCATCGCCACACACCGGGCTGTGTGTGTGTGTGTGTGTGTGTGTGTGTGTGTGTGTGTGTGTGTGTGTGTGTGTGTGTGTGCGTGTGTGTGCGTGCTTGTGACTGTGCACTAGTCGTACTTTTTGCAGTCAAAAAACAGAACAGAGCAGTCCCCAGTATCTCCTCTGTAAATTTGCACGTTGATGTTTCGACATGATTACAGTTAATATGAAAATGACCCTCCTTGGGTATATTTGCTTTGGGTGTGGAGCTATTCGTGCTGTTTAGTCTGTGAGGCTTTCTCCAACACTGCCAAAACACACTACAAACTGATCTTATATTTACCCTATTAAGTTGTGGTGTTAAACTATGCATATTGGAATATGGTGGAGATATTAGAGACTTACTGTAAATTGCTACTGAGGGACACTGGGTTGGAACCAGAATGTTGAAAATAATTGTGTAAATGTTAAGAAATAATTTCAGACTTTCATATCTATTTCAAACAAATAATGAGAATAGAACAGGCTTGACACACTTGTGTACATATTTATTCATATTCAAGCAATGTATATATTTTCATGTTGCATCATTTTGTGACCAAGTGAAGTGATGTCGTCTGACTGTCTCTCTCCCCCCTGGTTACCGTTGCTGTAGGTGGTTGCCCTTGGAGATATCCCCGATGGAACACTGGTAACAGTGATGGCTGGTAATGATGAGAACTACTCAGCAGAACTCCGGAATGCCACCGCCGCCATCAAGAACCAAGTGGCCCGTTTCAACGACCTGCGCTTCGTAGGTCGCAGTGGGCGAGGTACACACAAACACGCATGAGCACACGCACACACACACACACACGCACGCACACAAACACGCACGCTCACTCACACAAACACACACACACACACACACATACACTTTAATAGTGTGATATCCTTGTGGTCTCCCTGTGCACCAGAACCTGCTGTGTTTCAGTGTTTAGTCATTCAGTGTTTAAGACAGACTATTCATAACAACAATAATAATACCATATCAGGTTCAAGTCAGAATGAGCCAACACAGAACATCGCAAACCCCATGAGGGGATTATTGAAAATAAAGAAAGTACCGAACATCTTACACTGGTACCACAGATATATAGCCATATACTAGAGATATACCCCTCCCTTAATTTACTATTGGTTTTGTGAGGGACTGGGAAGATGGTGCCAGTCCCATGTGTGGATACAGTATATTTCTGACCCATTACCATGCAGTTAAAGATTAGTGTTACTGACAGTTGTTGTTGCAAGGCTTCTTTCCCTAGCAACGCCTATGTAAGACTAGAGTGGAAGGCAGGAAGGCTAGGACAGAGCCAAATAAAGTGTATTTTTAAACCATTACAACAACGTTTAATGATCAAATTACCACACAAAATGTTTCCACACACTTCAGTGATATGAAAAGCCGAAGGGGTTGTTATGGAGTAATTGTCCTGCCCTCCCATACCTGTAAAAAAAAACAAAAAAAAACAGGTACTGAGAAATTGAGGTGTTGCCAAGATGGTGGCGGAGTCAACCGGCTTCCTCTAAAGAGTCTTGCCACTACTGTATACACATATGAAACACAAAGATAATGATACCGTGGCTATCGATCACACAGTCCCAGTTAGCTTGATCACCGTTCCAGATCATTTGGCCCAACATTGAAACAGAGTATAGTCAGGCTGACTAAATTACAGAGCTAACTCTGGCAACCCCACCACACACCTATATTTGATACATACACCAATGTCCAATGATGACAGAAGGAGAATGTGATGTCACATTCTGAGTGCATGTATATTTAATGGATTTTTTTCTGGTGCAATTTAGCTAATATGCAGCGCTTATGGCTGCCGAATGTTTAATTGGCTAAAGATGAGGGCGGCTGTGGCGCAGGAGAGTGTCTGTGGCGCAGGAGGTAAAGCCTGCGTCTATT